>NW_026781227.1:0-300000 GCF_030144855.1 Hypanus sabinus | reverse complement strand
TGTCCTTGGCATTACCTTCGCAGTGCCCTGACAGAAATAAACGCAGGACCAGCAGATAAGGCCACACCATCAAATAAAGCCATATTAGAAACCATTAATAGCAGATACACACACACAAACACGCACACACAACAACACACACACACACTATCTTCACACACACACGCACACACACACACACACACACACACACACACACACACACACGAACGTCAGTACAAGTATTAAATTATTTGTCGA
Organism: Hypanus sabinus; assembly: GCF_030144855.1. Lineage (NCBI taxonomy): Eukaryota > Metazoa > Chordata > Chondrichthyes > Myliobatiformes > Dasyatidae > Hypanus > Hypanus sabinus. Next base: position 299,760 of record NW_026781227.1, on the reverse strand, counting down.
TCTCCCAGTTCATGGCTTTCTCTTCCCAGTCGTAGCACGTTGAACACGATGTTTCACGGTGGAGTCAGAATATCGATTAAGGGATTGAAGAAACAAAAGCAACATTGAAACAGCTGCAAGGCCATGTTGTAGAAGCAAGGATTATTCACAGCAGAAGGAAAGAAGAACAATAAATTGGGAGGACAGATTAATAGGCCTGTCTGCCAGAGAGAGGAAAGGATTCAGCATGAAGTCGGTTTCAAACTGCAAATGAAGAGTCGGTTAATATGCAGTTCTCATGAAATGCAGAATTAGTGAGAGAGAACGACAGCAGTGCAGCGACAATCGACAAATGAGAGACACTCAGTCGGGAAATATGAGAGTGTGTGTTTCATTCATCACCAGACTTTCGCCGGTATAGTGTGAAGAGAGGTGGTTAATTTTGCATTCATCTACCTCCTGTGCAATGAGAGCCTGTGGGGGTCAATTTTGCAGATTTCAATCCCTGCTACAGACAGACAGTGTGGGGTTCTGTAGTTCTCACTCTCTGGTTTAGTGTGAGAGTGTGCAGTTCAAATTGTGCAGGTCAGTCTCTGCTACAGTGTGAGCGTGTGGGTTTCATTCTGCATCTGTCAGTCTCTGCTGCAGTGTGAGAGTGTGGGTTTCATTCTGTATCTGTCAGTCACTGCTACAGTGTGAGAGTGTGGGATTCATTATCTGTCAGTCTCCGTTAGAGTGTGAGAGTGTGGGTTTCATTCTGCATCTGGCAGTCTCTGCTACAGTGTGAGAGTGTGGGTTACAATCTGCATTTTATGGGCATTGGATCCAGCGTTAAGTGTGCCGTTTCAGTTCTGTTCTTCTGAGACCTGATTCAGTGTGAGCGAGTGTATTTTCTCTCCTTCTTTCCCACTGTTCCTTAACCCTGTTAAATAATCTTAAAATAGATTCTGTATTTCCTGAGCTATTTTTTTAGAACAGGAGTCTCCTGCAGTCGGTTCATGTTATAATTGTGAGATGCAGAGTGCACTGACGAATGATGACGGTTGTATCGAGCAGGGCATTTGGCGTCGTAGAATCATATGACAAACAGACCATTCGGCCCGGCATCATTCTGCAGGTTTTTCGTTACTCAACCACATAGAGCTATGTAACTTTCTGTGGTTTGGCAAAAGAACCTCCTAAATGTTGAATGAAAATAATCAAATAAAATAAATTCATTACTTTATATAAATAACTGACTAACTATCTTAATAATGTGATCGACGTAAGTCCAACCGAGGCAGAGATTTTCATGTTCCAGCTTCATTTCCTTTCAGCATTTCTAAATTCCTACCTTCACCGTGTATCTGCTGCCGATTCTGTCTCATATTTCTTAAAGCGCACTAGCCCATGAATCCATTCGAGTTATGTCCCACTCATACATAGTATAGTATTAATTTCGAGTTTCTTACGACAACTTGAGACTTCCCTGCAGATGCCATGTATTTTCCATTGATAAAATTGTGTCTACGTTGTTCTGTGCAGCACTGAGAGGGTTTGTGAGTAGGCATGACAGAGAAGATCATGTTTCATATTTGGAATAATCCTTAATTCCACGTTGCAGCATCCGTTTGATTGATGACCTCCCGAGAAATTGGCGGCACTCCTTACGTTACAGATCAGCCAGGAATGTTCTGCTCGTCAGAGACATGGTGGGTGGAAGAGTTTACTACTGTGTTGCAACACACCGTGTCCTATATGACGCCCATCAGTGCTGAAGAACGAGATAAATGGAGGGAAATGGGCAGCTGTTGATTAATAGATTGTGATTACAATGTGAACACATCACGTGGACCTGATAGGATCATGGGAACAGCAGAGCACAGGAACAAGCCCTCTGACTCCCTACTTCTGTGCTGAACAAGATACCGAATGAGACTAAACGTTGATTATTGTACATGACCCATCTCCATTCATTCACCGCATACTCATGCACTTGAATTGAATATTTACCATTGTGGGAATCTCGAGGTTATACCCCAATGGGTGTCAAACCTGTACCATCAGCTCCCATGTTGAAGTAAATATTTAAGAAGGGAAGAGGAAACACGTACGGATTTAAACAAAAAGGTGAAGGCGCAGTTACAGACTTACCCGGAAGCGAGCAGGAAGGCTGGTGAGTTCTCCAAATTAGAGTCAAGTTGGATTATGAGATGGTACCCAAATGCAGAGGTAGGGAACAGTTTGCTCCTGTTATATTTAAGCTGCTATGTTTGACTGACCGTGTTAATCCTTTACATACTTTATCGCTGTGTTGCAACACACCGTGTCATATATGACACCCATCGGTGCCGAAGAACGAGATGAATGGAGGAGAATGCACCGCGGATGATTAATGGATTGATCGTACAATGTGAACACATCAGTTGGAGATGTTGGGATCCAGGGAACTGTAGAGAAAAGGAACAAGCTCTTCTGTGCTGAACAATATACCGAATGAGATTAAACTCTGATGACTGTACATGACTCGTCTCCCTTCTTTCACTGCATACTCAAGTGCTTTGACTGAATATTTACCGCTATGGGAAGCTAAAGGTTATATCTTAATAGATGGAAATCCAGTAGCATCAGTTCCCATGTTGATGCAAATATTTGAGAAGTGAAGTGAAAAACACTTATGAATTAGACAAAAAGGTTAAGGATCATTTACAGACTTCCCCTGAAGGGAGCAGGAAGGCTGGTGAGTTCGGCAAACTACAATCAATCTGGGTGCTGAAAGGGAATCCAGATGTAGAGGTAGGGATGACAGAGAAAACAGCAAACTCTACACATATAGACTTAGTCATGACACATTAACATGGTCAGGAGTTAGAAAAGGTACAAAGAGGAGAGAATAATGAACAGTTTGGGAAATATCGAGGGATACAGGCACGGAATTGGACTGTAATTAATTATGGTAAATTTGTGGTGCCAGAAAGTGAAAGAAATCATATGATGTATTGTCACCATGACTTTTGTGGGTATCAGAGAGCAGATAGAATTATGGAACAGTTGAAGAATCTGCGTTGGTGGCCAAAACTGCGAGGAGATGTACATTATTGAAAGAATTGTTTGATTTGTGAACAGTGATAACCCAGATAAACCGGCAATAGAAGCAGTTTTAAGACCCGCTCCGTTGAAGGACCATGTGTTAACTTGTAGGATTATTATGTTGGATTTTCACCTCCATGCCCTGGAGTACTGAACAAAATCCTCGAGATAGGGGATGCGTTCACCAGGTGGATAAAGGCTTCCTCAGCTAGGTAATGAAAACCGCTGACGTTACAGCCAGGATTATGTTGGACGGAATTTTTACTCTTTGGGGATTGCAAAGCTCTCCAGAATCAATCATGGTTCCGGCTACTCCACACATGTGATACAAAATGTAATGAAACCGTCTGGGCTAAAACACAGGTTGGTGTCCCTTATCGATCACAATAGAGTGCAATTGCTGAACGGATGAAAAGTTCTTTAAAGACAATCTAATCTGAAATGAAATGGTTAGCATCCCTGTTTGGGTAGATTTACCACAGGCCGAATATGATGGCATTTGAAAGGACCAATGCAAGTAGAGATTAATTGACTCTATTAAGGAGCCCTACTATGTCGCCGCCAATAATATGTGACGGCAGAAACAGCACAGCAATGCTTATTTCGAGGTGCGCACAAAACCGCAAAAGTTAGAAATCGGACAAAAGGTCATGATCTCTCTACATCCACCAAGCCCCTTTACAGCTTCGCGATTTGTAGGGACATATGATATCCCCGACAGATCCGGTCCATCAGTCTATAGAATCTAGACCGCTCCAAACAAGTTGGGTTAGTATCATATTAACAAACTTCAACCCCTTGGTGATAGTTAATGTCCTCTAGTCGCTGAGTTCCAGAAAACACTGTCAATTAGATTCTCTGCGCCGAGATCAGATGATCCTCTTAGATTTATTTTTCAGGCAATCGACGGTGACGTGGATGAAGGAGCAGTTGCTCCCTATGAGAGTTGGGCAACCACTTCCGGTTTGTACCCGGAAGTTGAGGATCGGTCACATCTTTACTCTCGCCCAAGCTAAGGCGGAGACAATGGAAGAGAGAAACAGATGGGAGAACGTGTTTGTTCCGTGGTCTTCTGGAAATGAAGTGGGGGATAATTCAGCTGATATGAATGATTTTAACAAGGCGTTAAAGATAGCCAAGGTAGGACCATTCATAACGTCAAAAGGTTTGGCATCCAGGGAAAGTTCGCTGGTGGATTCAGAAATGACGCCGACAGAACACAGAGGATAGTTGTGGATGGAGCGTTTTCTCCCGGGATGTTGGTGACAGTTGTTCTGCAGAGATTTTTTTCTGAGACCCCAGGTTTTTGTGTTTTTATCAATTACTTGGTGACAGGATGGTTTATTGCATTTTCAATGATGTGGAAGTTGCTGGAATTGGACAGTATATGGACAGTATAGTAGCTTGTTACAGATTAGAACAAGATATAGACAGAACTCAGGGCAGCGGTGATCATTTGCAGATAGAGTTCAACCCGGAAAAGTATGAAGTGATTCACTTCGGAAGGATGAACTTGAAGGCAGAGTTGGTACTTTCTGGGGTGAACTGAGGGCTTCACAATAGTACGAGTACTACAATGGAAACAGAGTGGTGAGACTTTCTCCAATAAGCTGAGGGCCGCTCATCAGTACGAGAACCACAATCGGCACGGAGCGGTGCACTGCAGGAGCAGAAGGAAGTGTGATTGACTGGTGAGCTTGAACACTTCCGCTGTTCTGCACATACTCATAGTGACGCTCGAAAGGGAATATACCTGACAGTAAATCAGGAGAAAAAAATACAACTTCGTAGCAAATAATAGAACAGCCTGGGAACTTGCTGCTTTTGCTCAGACAGAGAATGGATGGAGAAATAGTGGTAGAATTGTGGCAATTTTGAGAACTTATTCAAAGTCAATTAGACTGCATCGCACGTCACGGGTGTGGGACGGTCCGGTCATTCACTGGCAGGGGTCAGGACCCTGCCAAACGGCCCATGTGTGCGCTGGAAAACATTGTTCTTCAAACTATCCACAGCCCTCGCTAATTTTCCGAGGTCACGCTCCCTTTTTGATCACAGGTCTCTGGAATATCGCTATGGATCTTTTACAGTGTTCACAGGAATATATGCAGTGTATTTTATTGTAACACATGTCAGCTGTCACTGTGATATCCAACACTCAAACCGTCCTGAATGACTGGATCGAACGAAAGAAAAGAATGAACGAATGTTCCCCTTTAATAAAGAAGTGTTCTCCATTGCCAGAACAAACTCCTTCCCTCAATTTCAGAAGCGAATGTGCTCCGTCAAATGTTACAAAATAAATCGACTTCAAGATGAATGCCTAATTTGAAAACTACATAGATATAAAACTATCCTATTTAAATAGCAGAAGCCATGTATCATGAAAAATAACATGGAAAATTCATGTCATATTTTGTTTTAAAATAATCAGATTGCAATATCCCTTGAGGAGTCCAATTAATGACACGGGAACAGTGATAAAAATAGTTTAACCTAAGTGTTTGTGCAGTTGGTTGTCACTAATGTCCCTGACGTGACAGTCACGTTAATTGCCTCAGTGGAATTGCTCTCTCCTCAATAAAAGTCTGCTAAACCGATCCCCAGTCCATGTGAGCAGCTGAAACGCTCCGTACAATTGAACGCTGCTTCTGACGGAATATGGGATATCCGGCGATTTACTACATCGCAGCCATTCTCTATCCCACACTTGTAGCGGTTGGTGTCCCCGGTAAGATGCCGGAGCTGGTCACTTTATGCATGGTGCCGTCGTTACTCTGCTGCTTCTCTGCTGCGGTATCTGCGCTCTTACTGAGCACAGATGCTACCATTGGCTGAAACGTTTCCAGAGTGGAGGGTTCAGGGTTCTGATTGTTTTATGTACATTTTCCATACTTCGATCGCATTTTTTTCTTTGTCAATTAAGTCGGTGCCAATATTGTCAATGTTTCATAATTTCACTTCGCTAGGCTTTATAAAGTGACGCAGGTCTCTGCTTTTACAGGTCCAGGCAAACAATTTATCAGTGCAGACAATTCGACATTATAACAACGTGGTAGCTTATTCAAATGACGGTCCAGTCTATTTTTGACACGTTGATCTGTTCTTCTGCAAATGAGGAAATGAAAACTCTTGCATATATCTCCTTCATTACACCTTGTCATCGCTACAAACAAACCTGTCAGCACTTTAACCTCTAATAATGGAAATGGTGTCGGTTACTGGGCAGATCGACGACTCACCAGTACTTTAGTCGGGGAGTTCATTTCTTCGCTGTCAACTGTCGGAGTTTCGCCAATCCACTGCCATTCCAATGCGTCAGACAGCCAGAGTGCAGCTACTGAGACCGTACACACTGGATTTCCGCTTTCCATTTCCAAACAAACCCTACTCTGAAAAGCATTGGAAGATTGGGTGCATTCAGAGAGAGTTGTTGGTGACCAGATTTCTATTTCTTTTTCATTTTTTTTGCAGTTTATTTAACGGCGATTGTGATTATTTCTCGGGGAAAATGCATCACCCGTTACCTGGTTGGAATGGTAACTGCGGTTCCGATGGTGGTTATCGTTGTTGCTTTAGTGGAACAGACCAAACAATGTCTACATTTATTCTATTCATATTTCTAATGCTTTTTTCCCAAATTTCTTGCAGTTAATTTAACGGCGATTGTGATCCTATCTCGGGGAAAATGCGGACTCTCCAAATGCATCACCCGTTACCTGGTTGGAATGGCAACAGCGGATCTAATGGTGGTTATCGTTGTTGTTTCAGTGGAACAGACCAACAATATCTACATTTATTCCAGATCCCTGCTCATCACTCCGGTATGCGCTCTGACACTTGCATTCGGGATGGTAGCGACGGACTGTTCTGTTTGGTTCACGGTCAGTTTTACCTTCGATCGTTTCATCGCAATATGTTGCCAAAAGCAGCGGGAGCGATACTGCACCGAGAGAACAGCAACGGTGGTTATGGTGACCGTAGTTATAGTGAGCTGCGGGAGATGTGCCCCGGTTTATTTTGCCCTTGAACCATACGTCATCATTGACAACACGCCGTGGCGTTGCACCGCAACATCTGAATACGCTACTTCACCCGTGTGGAGAGGATACCAATTACTGGACAGTATTTTAACACCATTGCTACCAATCGGCTTAATCCTGGTGTTTAATGGGTTAACCGTAAGACATATCGTTGTGTCAAATAGAGTCCGCAGAAGGCTTCGGCACAGCGGCGACAATCAGAAAGATGCTGAAGTGGAAAAACGCAGAAAATCGATGATTTTGCTGTTTTCTATATCAGCTAATTTCATATTATTTTGGATGCCCTCTGTCGCCTATACCCTGAAATGGCAGAAGCAGAACTATTTTTATGAGGACAGATATTTGAGTTCCCCGGTATACATCCTTCAACAATTTGGGTTCATGCTGCAAATGCTCAGCGTGTGCACCAATGCTTGTATCTATACACTGACACAGAGGAAATTCAGAGAAGAGCTGAGGAATGGAATGAAGTATATGTTTACATTAAATGGCCAGCTGTGTACATAATGCCTGCGTCTAATGGCATTTCCACGGAGTTTTCAAATAAACCCGTTTTACAGTGAACAGGTTTTGCAAACATGTGTAAACTCAATCAATCATATGCCTGGTCATCCGGAAATTACACCATTGGTGGAAGATTGCTGACTTCATACATTTCAGGTCGGTAGCAATACAAACGCGCAGTGCTACTGGCATAATTGCGACATAGGTTGAAGTATGTTCCAAACTATCACAGACACTCACAAGGGCAGGGATGGTTGCAGGACGTTTCGTATTTTAGATGTTTCAAAATGGACAGGGTCAGGTAACAGAGTGTAAAGGGAGTGCGATAGTATCAGGCATAGTATCGCAGCTGCAGAAAGGAAGGACAACGTGGAGCATTTGCTTATTAATCGATGGCGAGTCTAACACAGAAACACGAAAGACGCGATCACCCCATTGGGAGTATTCTATGCAGACCAACCAAATAAGAGCAACGGGAACGGTGAAGAACCGATTGGTAAGCGGATATTAGACATGGGCCATGTTATTGACACGGGTAACAGAAACGTCCACAATGTTCTTTGGTACCTCCCCAGAATAAAAGGTCTAGATATGACATAATTTCTCAATTGTGACCAGGAAGAATTCATGTCATCATATGAAGACAGGCGGACTAGCGAACAGTCCATACCAGATCTAATATTAGAAAAGGATACGTATCAGGTAACAGATCTTTGGGTGGGTCAGCATTTCAGAGCAGTAGGGCAGATCTGCCCTCGATTTACCTTTATATACCTGGATAGGACCAGGGAGCATTGAATGTGTTTAATTGAAAGTCGGCGATTTATGGTGTTACCTGTCAAGAAATTGGAAGGCACATTGGGAGATGATGCACTCAGGGAAATGCACGACAGATATGTGGAGATTGTTTAGAGAGCACTGACATGGGTTTTATGAAGTGCTTGTCTCATTGACGCAGGGCAAGGATAATAGCATAATGTAACCCTGGGTGACAATAAAGTTGTAATAACTCGTCAAGAGGAAGAAAGAAAAGTACTTAAGATTTAGGGAGAAAGGATTATGTAGGGTTGTGGAAAGTCACAATACACACAGGAGAGAATTTAATAATGGAATTAGAAAAGTTAGAAAGGGACTTGAGAAGTCCCTGGCGAGTTGCACTGTGAAGAACAGGAGGATAACTGGAGAGAGTGTGGGTATATCGGAAGTAAAAGAGGAAAATGTATCTGGAGTCCAAGAAGGCAGTGAATCTTCTTACTGAATAGATGGATGAAAGTGAACACAGCGCAAAAAGGTAGTTATGGTAAAACATGTCGAGGCTAACAACGAGGATGCGCTGAAAACTTGGGAGAATATTATAATAGATGATTCCCCGGTGCTGGAAGGAATATTGTCCAGCTGATTTGGAAAGGGAAGCGAAGACATTGCTGAGCTTCTGGGCAGGATATTTGTGTTTTCCGTGGCTACGCAAGTAGAACGAGAAGATTAGAAAGTGGCAAACGTTATTCATTTGTTGAACATAAGAACATAAGAGATAGGAGCAGGAGTAGGCCAATCGGCCCCTCAAGCCTGCTCCGCCATTCAAAAAGATCATGGCTGATCCAATCTGAACTCTAGTTTTCACCGAATCCCACAAGGCAACAGTGCCAACCAATAGGGCACCTTGCCGCCGATTTTATTTTATTATTCATCCCTCCCAAACCCATGTAATCACCCGGGGGGGGGGAACGATTTGCCAATTGAGGAGAAAAAATCTGGAAAATTCCTCTCCGACCCATCCAGGCTATCGAAAACTGGTCCAGGAGATCACATGGCTGAACTAAACCTAGCCTCATGTCCACTTACCTGCTCGCTCACCGTATCCCCTAAAGCCTTTTTTATCCAGGAAAATGTCTATCCCCGTTTTGAATTTATTGAGTGTAGTAGCTTCCACAGCTCTCTGGGTCAGTAAATTCCACAGCCCCACTACCTACTGAGTGAAGAAATTTCTCCTCATCTCAGTCCTGGAACGGCATCCCCATATTTTAAGATTATGCCCCCTAGTCCTAGTTTCACCCATCATTGGGAACATTCTCCCCGCATCCACCCAATCAAGCCCCTTCACAATCTTATATGTTTCAATAAGATCGCCTCTCATTCTTCGGAACTCCAATGAATAGAGTCCCAATCTACTCAACCTCTCATCATACATCAACCCACCCATCCCCAGAATTAACCTAGTGAACCTTTTCTGCACTGCCTCGAGAGCCAGTATGTCCTTTCTTAAATATGGACACCAGAACTGCACGCAGTACTCCAGGTGTGGTCTCACAAATACCCGGTACAACTGCAGTAAGACCTCCCTGTTCTTATACTCCATCCCCCTAGCAATAAAAGCCAGCATTCCATTGGCCTTCTTGACCACCTGCTGCACTTGCATACTAACTTTTTGTGTTTCCTGCACCAGGACCCCCAGATCCCTTTGCACAGAAGCACTTTCCAGTTTCTCTCCATTTAGATAATAACTTGCTCTATTATTTTTGATGCCAAAGTGCAAGACCTCACACTTGTCAATATTATATTTCATCTGCCAAATGTCTGCCCAATCACTCAGCCTATCTATGTCCCCCTGCAGGGTTTCAATGTCCTCCGCACTCATTACACTCCCTCCCATTTTTGTGTCATCAGCAAACTTCGATACGTTGCACTTAGTCCCTTTCTCCAAATCATTAATATAAATTGAAAAGAGTTGGGGTCAAAACACCGACTCCTGCGGAACACCACTAGTCACCAGCAGACAGTCTGAGAATAAAACATTTATCCCAACTCTCTGTTTTCTGTTAGAAAGCCAATCCTCCACCCATGCCAGAATATTATCCACAATCCAATGATTTTTTTTTACTTTAAGTAATAATCTTTGGTTTGGCACCTTGTCAAATGCCTTTTGGAAGTCCAAATACACCACATCCACTGGTTCCCCTTTATCTACCCTGTATGTTATGTCCTCAAAGAACTACAACAAATTTGTCAAACATGACTTCCCTTTTGTAAAGCCATGCTGACTTTGTCCTATTAAGCTATGTTTATCCAAATGCCCTGTTACTGTTTCCTTAATTATGGATTCCAACATTTTGCCAACCACAGCTGTTAGGCTAACTGGCCTATAATTCCCAGCCTTCTGCCTATCGCCCTTTTTAAATAAAGGAGTTACATTAGCATTTTTCCAACCTGCCGGGACCATTGCCGAGTCCAGCGAGTTTTGAAAAATTATCACTAATGCATCCACAATCCCGACCGCCACTTCCCTTAAGACCCTCGGATGCAAGCCATCCGGTGCAGGGGATTTATTCACCTTCAGTCCCATTAATTTAGCAAGTACCTTTTCCTTGGTGATTTGAATCGTAGTTAGCTTCTCTCCCCCTAGAGCCCCCTGTTTATCCAGTGTTGGGATATTTTGAGCCTCCTCTACTGTAAAAACTGATACAAAATATTTGTTCAGCGTTTCCGCCATCTCCATGTCCCCTACCATTAATTTCCCGGTCTTATCTTCTCGAGGACCAACATTTACTTATCCACCCTTTTTCTTTTTATGTAACTATAAAAACTCTTACTATCTGCTTTTATATTTTTCGCCTATTTACTTTCATAATCTATCTTCCCTTCTTAATCAATCTTTTTGATATTTGCTGCTGATCTTTAAAAGCTTCTCGATCTTCAATCTTCCCACTAGATTTAGCTACCTTATATAACTTTTTTTTTAGTCGTATACTTTGCTTTATTTCTTTACTTAGCCACGGACAACTATTTTTTTTTTCTTTTACACCCTTTTTTCTTCAGTGGAATATATTTTTCTTGATAGCTGTAAAGTAACTCCTTAAATATACACCACTGATCAAGTACCGATCTACCCTTTAATCTATTTTCCCAATCCATCTTAAGCAATTCCACTCTCATACCATCATAGTCTCCTTTATTTAAGCTCAGTAAGCTTGTTTGAGATCCAACCCTCTCATCTCCTAATTGAATATGGAATTCGACCATGTTATGGCCACTCATTCCAAGGGGATCCACTTGGACATGTTTTATTAGTCCTGACTCATTACACAGGACAGATCTGAGACTGCCTGCCCCCTTATCGGCTCAGTAACTTATTGTTCAAGGAACCCATCCCGAATACACTCAATAAACTCTTCTTCAAGGCTGCCGTGTCCGACTTGATTAGTCCAGTCAATATGAAAGTTAAAATCCCCCAAAATTATAGCCGTTCCCTTATTACAAGCCCCAACTATTTCCTGATTTATGCTCCGACCAACTGAGTTACAGCTGGTTGGAGGCCTATAGACTACTCCCACCACTGTTTTTTTCCCTTTACTATTTCTTATTTCTACCCAAATTGTTTTGCTATCCTGATATTGACTCAAATATCATTTCGCTTTATTGCAGTGATTTCTTGCTTTATTAACATAGCCACCCACCTCCTTTTCCTTCCTGCCTGTCTCTCCTAATTGTCGAATACCCTTGTATGTTTAATTCCCAGACCTGGTCACCCTGCAGCCATGTTTCCGTAATTACCACAATATCATAACCATACGTAATTATTTGCACCGTCAACTCATCAATTTTATTCCTAATACTACGTGCATTCAAATAAAGGACTTTCAAATATGTTTGACACTTATTTCCTACCTTTTCCTTTTGTACAAATTTACGCTTATCTCCGTACATTCTTTCCCCTCCTGACACAATCTGTCTTTTTATTCCTCCACTTTTACCTACATCCATTACCTTCTCCATTGTCTTTTTAATTATTTGCTCTCTAGAATCCTCCCCCCCCCCACTAGTTAGTTTAAAGACCTCTCTGCAGCCCTAGTTATATGATTCGGCAGGACACTAACTAACCCCAGCCCGGTTCAGGTGAAGCCCGTCTCGCCGGAACAGTTCTCTCCTGTCCCAGTACTGGTGCCAGTGTCCCAAGAAGCAAAACCCACTTCTCCCACACCAGTCTTTGAGCCACGCGTTTATCTCCCTAATTTTATTTAACCTAGCCAAATTTGCTCGTGGCTCAATTAATAATCCAGAGATTATTACCCTTGAGGTTCTGCTTTTCAATTTGACCCCGAGCTGCTCATATTCATGTAACAGAACCTTCTTCCTTGTCCTATCGATGTCATTAGTACCGACGTGTACTAAGACAACTGGATCCTCGCCCTCACACTGCAAGTTTCTCTCCAGCCCAGAAGAGATTTCCTTAACCCTGGCACCGGGCAGGCAACATAGCCTTCGGGACTTTCGCAAGATAATAGGATACTCATTGGAACTATAGACCAGTGAGTCTTTCATCAGTAGTGGGTAAACTATTATAGAGGATTATTAAAGATGGAATTCGTGAGTATTTGGAGAAACGTAGTTTGGCTCCGAAGAGACAACGTGTTGTCCTATATGAACCAGGTTCAATTATTTGAATAGTCTATGTAGGTGTATTAAGTCCGAGAGTCTGGGGGCATGGGATCTAGGTAATCCTTCGTTGATTCAGAATTGACTTCCGAACAGAAGGCCGGTGATGTAGTAGATAGAGTGAATTCTGGCTGGAATACAGCGGGCAGCCGCGTCCCGCTAAGAGGATGGACATTTTGGGACATTTTACAACTTTTGGACTCTGCAGTTACAGTGCTCCGAGAAATAGAGCTGAGGGAAATAATCGATTTATTCTGACCACCCAGCAGCAGCTGGATAATTTATGGAATTAGGTCTGATGACGTAAGAAAATCGCTGAGCTATTGACTACACTGCCACTTTATCTATTTACTTGTTACAGGGCAGATGCTACAATGACCTCAAAACAATCTTTTCCAATGGAGACCTACAACTTAAAACCACCATTTAATAGAGTTCAGAGCAGCTTCTGGTGCTCATTAAAATAACCAGCCTTCTAGAATAACAATTCCAAATTCCCAATTCAATTCCCAATACATCGAAATCGTGGTTTTATCATATCGGGTGTAGATACGCTCAAACTTCGATCCATTTAACCCTGAATCCACATGACCAGTGTGAAATCCGTGTCTCTCTCTCTGAATTAATAATAAATGAAACATACTAAACTACACAAACTAAAAATGCAGCGAGGGTAAAGCAAACACCCGTGTACACACATGTCTCCCTTCAAAACCATCGTAAGCAATTGGAGAATACAGAACAAACAACTTCCAAGGCAAAAGGCCTGAGCACGTATTCTGCAGAAGAGATGGGAGCGTAAGATGTGGAGAGCTGAGGCGAGCATACATCAGCACTTCACAGAATTTCGGAAAGATATGCATCCTTCGAATTTCGCATCAGTTCCTGGAAATCACTTCTCGCAAGGTGTCACAAATTTTTGTCACGTGTATGGTGAAAAAGAAGATTAATTCAATCATCCCACCAACACAAACTAAAGAAACACACAACTGACATAAAGCCATTCATTGCCATAATCTTTCTCTCTCTCTTTCAATTGACATCACTTATGTCCAAACCGCATGCTGTATTTCAAATCTGCAATGCATTCATATTTTCAAAATATCGCAGAAAATGGCATGGTCTTATTTGTTCAACAGTTAACTAACATCTGTAATGGCAATCATGCAAGTTTTAATAAAGCCTTTCGACTCCAGGACAAAGAGACGCCGAAAGTAATGTGCCCCCGAATTAATATTCAACACAATTAAAACACGACGTCTCCTCAACTACAAGCCGTCAAAGGCTGCCAAGGTTTCTGACCTTAAATTTCTGTCCAAGGATTTGATTCGGGATAAATGAACCCTTTGTTGTATAGTATCGGGGCGAATGATTCCCATTACCACGGCCGAAGCAACAGATTTGTTCCCTGTACTGGGACCACTTTCACACCCACCTCCAGACCTGAACTATTGTCTCTACCGCCTTTCTGAAGGTATATTCAGCAGTGTGATACTCCCTTTATCATCTCACATCTATCTCCTCATGCTGTAACCATCCATTTTACTCAGTCTCCATGCTTCAGTGTGTGCGAAAACAGAGGGATCGAACACCATCAACGACTTTCTGGATTGGTCGGTGTTGCGAGACGCTGACGTTGTAATCCAGACATATAGTCAGACAGCCACAGGAAACCACTGCTCAGAAACAGGGTCTTCAGTCCGTCCAGTCAGTGGGGAATTATTTACACTGCCTAATCCCATAGACCTCACCCGGACTGTGGCCATCTATATCCCTCTCATCCGTGCACTTATCCAATCATCTCTTAAACGTTGAAAGTGAAATCTCAATTACCGTTTGCGTTGGCAGCACTGTCTGCACTCTGCCGACCCTCTGAATGAAGAAGTTTGTCCTCATGTTTCCCTTGAACTTTTCGCATGTAACACCCTAGCTTGCCCCAGGCTCGCTCAGCTCACTTCCGTCTGGGGGAGCAGCCTTCGGCTCCACCATACTGGATAATCAGCTTGTTTGAATGCTGTGTGACGTCCCCAAACCCGCCAATTAACAGATAGTACGCCATGTGCGATGAAATGATTACACTTCTTAGAGATTACTAAAACTAAGTGTTTAATAAAGATGCAGTATATAAGAAGGAAAAGAAAATAAAGAAAAGGAACCTATTTATCAAAGTCCAAACCACTTCGTGCACAACCTTTGGAGCTCAATGACCGAAGTCTTCTAGCCACCAGTTGATCCCCTCAGACCTCCTCGACTCGCAGCTCAGGACCGCCCGCAGTGATCAACCAAATCCCCTCCCCCCGGCACGTCTGTCTTCTTCTGCTCTCCTCGCCAAATCTCCTGGCCTGGGACACCCGCTCGGGGTCCGTTCCGTCGCCCAGTTTACAGCATCGCGTCCTCTCTCTCTCACCCTCTCGCGCCGACTCCCCAAAAGCCCGCCAACTCTAGTTTACAGACCCAGAAGAAAGAACAACATTAATCCCCATTGGTTAACAAAGGAACACAATTCTCGTTATCAGTAAATTTTAACCCAAACAAGCATCCAGTACTCTCTCATAACAAAGAAGCATTCCTCTTTTTAACAAAACTAAGAAGCCATTTTGATTAACATTCGTTGTAACAAAGAAAAAGAAGAAACCCCCTTTACACTCTTCCCGCACCAAATAAAATTCATGACTGTTAAATAACTCGACCACTCTTCCTGCCAACACACACCCTAACCAAGGCGCAAACAGTGACATTGCTCCCCAAACAGTAAACCTGACGCCCTGTTCCTCAGGCGCTACATAGGTCAACTTATCTGGGAGTTCCCTAACCCTCCGAGACCTCCGTACCCCTTCAGCAAATCCCTCCAGGCTCAGACACAACTGGAAATACCTCGGGTCCGTTTGCCAACTCCTCTCTCAACTGGTACACTTTACAACTATATTTGGACTCTGCAGTTACAGTGTTCTGAGAAACAGGGCTAAGGGAAATAACCGATTTAATCTGACTACCCGGCAACAGCTGGAAATTTAATGGAAGTAGGGGTGACGACGTAAGCAAGTCGCTGAACTATTGACTGCACCGCCAGAGGAAACCACCGCTCAGAAACAGTATCTACAGCCCGTCAGGTCAGTCAGGAATTATTTAAACTGCCTACTCTCATCTACTGCACCCGGACCGCGGCCATCAATACACCCAATACGACTCCAGTCATCTCTTAATCATTGACATCGAAATCTCAATGACCTCTCTGCGATATGGAGACCCGCCGGTGCTCATCCTCACATCCCGGCCCAAAACACCCGAACCGACTGTGTGGCCTCCCGGGGATACGGCAAGCTTCTGTCTCAGGCGCTGAGGGAGTGGGATGAGAGGGCACGTCACGGGACTGTGTACAGACATGCTTCGAACCCCTTTCGGGCACATGATGGGTAGAAGTCGAGTTTCGGATCTTCGTCTCGCATTCAGCTTCCCGGGAGGTGGAAGGCTTTTACCGGAGGGTGCGGGACCCTCCAGACTGCCAGAGGGGTAATGGCAGGCTATAGTTTCCTCTGCTCCGACGAGAGGAAGGAGTGGTAGCCACTACAGAGACAATGATAACGTCCTGAGGCCAGCGGCGTCGAACGAAGGCGATGGAAGGTTGGACATTTATCTGACATCGGATTGGCTGATGCACGGAGACAGCGGCGGCCGGGAACATGTGGGTTGCGGGTGGAGTGGGGAATCCCAGATTCCCGGCACTTCTGGGGTGCGCGGGATTCCGTGCTGCTGCGCTCAAAGGAAGTGTGGCGTGAGGGGGAGCTCCTCGATGGAGAGGATGAAGCTCGCTGTATGGTCTTAAATTAGTTCGAAGAGTCACTTTAACTATTTATGGAATAACACGACAGAGGACTTGTGTAAAACATAGTAATGATAATATATAATTCAGATTCACTCTGTTCCAGCAGCATCCTTTTAGAAACAGGAAACACACACTATTCCCGCAGTCCTGCGTCAGTCCTCAAAATAATCCGCCAGACACGTGTCAGACCCAAAGTATTCCCAAGGCACCATGATTGTCCCACAGCCTCGTGACAGTCTCAAACCTAGCACCACCTCCTTGATCATGACCCACAGCCCCTGTCAGTCCCCAAATTGATCACACTATCCCGCTCTCCGCACAGCTCGTGTCAGTCACGGAACTGATCGCACCGTCCCATTCTCTTTCCACAGCTCGTCAGTCAAAGAACTAATCACACTGTCCCACTCTTTCCCCACAGTGCGTGTCGGTTCCCAATCACACTGCCTCACTCTCTCCCCACAACCCATGTCAATCCCCAGATTAATCCCACATCTCGGTTCTCTTCCCACAGGCCCACCTCAGTCCCCAGACTAATTGCACTGCCGCTCTCTCTCCACCCATCTCCGCCCTTGTCAGTCTGCAAATTAAGCACGAATTCTCACTACCTCCTGACAGACCCTGTCAGTCCTCGTATCATGTGGGTCCACTATTACCCCACAACTCTATTACAATTCCTAAGGTAATTAGTTATGGGAAGTGGAATCATAGTGCTAAAAGTCTGGAAACGGACCTGAATTCAGAAACGGTTGTGCTCCGGGGATTACACGACGGAAATGTGGAGGTATGGTAGGCGGCATTTGCATGGGCTCCTGGGTTGATTTGTCTGATTGAGGCAGGGAAAGGATGGTAGGGTAAAGGACCCATGAGTGACAAGAGATGTGGATCATCTCGTCAAGAGGTAAACGAAGCTGATTTAAGGTTTCGGAAGCAAGGATCAGACAGGACTGTAGAGAGTTACATTTCAACCAGAGACGAACTGAAGAATAGGAATCTAGAGAGCTGGAAAGGTCTTTGGAAAGACTGAGCAATGAAGATTAATGAAAGCCCCATGGCATTCTAGATTTATGAGAAGAAGAGGATGATTACAGTGAGGGGAGGAAAGGTCAGGGATAGAAGATGAAACATGAGTCTGGAATCGGGGAGTTGGGGTAAGACATTAATGAAGACTTTACTTCAGCATTTACCACCGAGAGGGTTCTTGACGTTGGTGAAGGCGTTAAATGGACGGCGAAATTTTGAAAAAAAAAATCAGGATAGATTAGTCCTCTTGTGGTCGGGAAATATCCAAGGTCACAGCGCGAAACGAGGGAAGAAATTGCCGCTCCCTTGGCGATGATCGTTGTGTTATCACTGGCCACAGAAGGGCTGCCAGAAGATTGGAGCTTGGAAAATATTATTCCGTTGTTCAAGAAAGGGAGTGGCAATAACTCTGGAAATTGTAGTCCAGTGAGTCTTACTTCAGTGGTGGGAATCTTTGGAGGAAGTTTCTTTTTTGGAAGGATTTAGAAGAATTTGGAGAAGCGTATCCTGATTCGGGAGTCAGCCTGGCTTTGTGAGGAGCAACTCATGCTTCCCGAGACTGACCGAATTCTGTGATGTGACACAAGTGTGAACTGAATCACTTTAGAAGAACGAACTTAAAGGCAGAATACAGGGTTAATAGCAATATTGTCAGCAGTGTAGTAGAAGAGGGGGATGATGGGTTCCACATCCAAAGATTTCGCAAAGCTTCTCTGCGAAGAAGGGTCTCGGCCCGAAACGTCGACTGTACGTCTCCCTGTAGATGCTGCCTGACCTGCTGCGTTCCACCAGCATTTTGTGTGTGTGTTGCTTGAATTTCCAGCATCTGCAGATTTCCTCGTGTCTGCTAAGATAAGTTGGTTTCTTGATAATTTTGTTAAGGAGGCGTATTGGGTGTTGCCTTCATTAGTCAGGGGCTTGAGTTAAAGCGCCGCGAGGTATTGTAACTCTAAAATAGTTACAATAGCCTCCTTATAGAAAAGATGTGAAAAGTTTACAGAGGCTGCAGAGGATGTTTACCATGGGGCTGAGTGGATAAGACATTCCGGACATTCTCTTGGGAGATTGGGAGGTTGAGAGCTGACTTGATAGAGTTTAACAAGATACGTCTCTACCGAAAGAAGTATAAGTTGCGTCTTCCCACCGCCAGCCTAGGGCGAGATGTAGCACTTCCATAGCACCCTCCCCAACTCAGGGTCACGTGGGGCCATGGGAGCAGTTGATAGATGGTCGTATGTGCTGCTGATGCCGGTCACATATGCTGCTTATGTCATCACTGACACAAGGAACAAAATCGCTGAAGAGTATTGACGACGGCTGGAATCAGCTGTCTTGTAAAGGTACTTTCTAGGAGAAGCCAATAGTCAGTGCAAGTGGTTTAGATGGGACATCCGGGTGGGTTTCTTAAATTAATATGAATATTGTCAAATCAAGTCAGGTCTAGTCACTTTTTAGTGTCATTTCGACCATAACTGTTGGTACAGTACACAGTAAAAACGACACAGCGTTTTCCAGGACCATAGTGTTACATGAAGCAAAACAAAAACTACACTGAACTACGTAAAAACAACACAAAAACTACACTAGTCTACATACCTACCCAGGACTGCATAAAGTGCTCAGAACAGTGCAGGCAGTACAATAAATAATAAGAGATTTAGTGCTTTTAACGATCTCTACGGAGGAGCCGTCAATGTTCAGCGGGAAGTGGTCGCTCTGTGCCCTCCTGAAGTTAACGACCATCTCTTTTGGGTTTTTTGTTCAGACTCAGAGACAGGTCGTTCGCTCTGCACCAGTCCGTTAGCCGCTGCACCTCCTCTCGGTAAGCTGACTCGTTGTTCTTGCTGATGAGACCCACCACGGCCGTGTCATCGGCGAACTTGATGATGTGATTCGAACTGTGTGTTGCAGCACAGTCGTGGGTCAGCAGAGTGAACAACAGTGGACTGAGCACACAACCCTGGGTGTAAACTCACACTCTCCTTCTCAGATCAAAATCAAAGCTGCATCGATTCGAAGTTAAATACAAATAATAAGCAGGGTGTCTCAGAGGGGTGTCTCAGAGGTACAAATCAATTGTAAGATTCCAGTGGAATGCTCAGCTTGAGAGACGCTTAGTCACCCGGGCATTGCAACCATTAAAAATCACGAGTGCTCTAAGTGAGGCTCGAACTCACAGCCTCGGCATTTCTCCGCCGTGTACTGCCATATAAGTACCGCGCGCTAACCGATTGCGCCACTAGAGCCCAGTGCTGCAAAGACGTGTTTTTTTTTTCCATGGAAAGAAAATCTAGAAGAAAATTACAGATATCATAGTGCATAGAGCCAAAAAATCTATACAACCCGTGAAAAGGCCGTTCGGCCCACAATGTATTGTCATTCCAGCTAAAAATCAAATCAAATGCACTCAAACTCTAATCCCTCCTTCCTACCCTGTCCATATCCCTCGATCTTCCTGACATCCGAGTGCATATCGAGTCAACAAATGTGCACATCAAATACCACCTATAAATTTGCTGATAATGGAAACATTGTTGGTCGAATCTCAAATGGAGACGAGAGGGCGAACAGAGGTGAGATATGTCAACTAGTTGAGTGGTCTCGCAGCAACAGGCTTGCACTGAACGTCAGAAAGACGAAAAAGCATATTGTGTACTTTAGGAAGGAGAGAGATACCAATCCTCATAGAGGGACCAGAAGTGGAGAGAGTAAGCAGTTTCAAGTTCCTGGGTGTTAAGATCTCTGAGGACTTAACCTGGTCGCAACATATCGATGCAGTTATGAAGAAGGCAAGACAGCGACTATACAGTACTTCATTAGGAGAATAACGAATAAACTCAAACAACTTCTGGAGAGCATTCTGACAGGCTGCGTCACTGTCTGGTATGCGGGGGGGGGGCGGGTGGGCGAGGAGTTGCTACTCTACCGGCTGGGGAGATGGGGAGCCTTATGATCATGCCGATGTAAGCAGAGAGCTATGGATGGTGGAGAACAAGTGAGCACTCAGTACTCAGTAGGCGAACTTTTACAGACTTTCCATGAGCGAGGGTGGCAGGCGACAATTGCAGTCTGATTCTTAAGGGAACAGCGGCATCCAACCATTTTCCGGCGGAATGTCATGTTGAGACTTGGATGGCGGTCTTTGTTATGTTGGAAAAATGATGCTGGAGCTCTTCCCTGGTTGGGAACTGAAGGGTACTTCATCCTCTCTTGAATCTTTCTCTGTGCGTTTGTTACTCTGTGTGTCCAGACGCCACGTTAGGGCTGAACACTTGAATTTTCATTATAGTTGATTATCCGCTCACAGTGCTTCATTTTCATAGGCAGATCATGTGAACTTTCACCTAACTTTTGCACTCGAGGTCCCTCCAATAATATATCATCAATGCCGTTAAATCTGGGACACCAAGTGAGAGGTTGCTAGTTACCGACCCACTGGCTAATGGATCATGACAGTCAGTCTGCCTTGCTACATCGGTCCTGTAAGACTGAGAAAATAATCATTTCCCAAACTCCCCAAGTGTTTTCCATTGATAATCTCCTTGTGAATTCTGCTCCATCAAATTCGCAATATCTGACACAGCAGCATATAGTTAGAGGGGCAAACAGACAAAAACAGACAGCAGAAGGCACGCAGCAGGACAGACGAATAGATAGATGGATAGATAGATAGATAGATAGATAGATAGATAGATAGATAGATAGATAGATAGATAGATAGAGAGTTAGATAGAAACAGACAGACAGTTAAGCAGACCAGAAAGACAAATAATCTACAAATCAGCAAAGAAGTACGAGACACGAGGCAAGAACTACAAATAAGAAATGTGTGTGTGTGTGTGTGTGTGTGTGTGTGTGTGTGCGTGTGTATAAATATCAGCATTATAGATAATTACTCAGGGATGGATGTTCTTACTCAGGGATGAAGATTCTTACTCGAGGATGGAGAATCTTACTTAGGGATGGATATCCCTAAGCGTGGCTTAATCGGATGCGAGGAAGGGACAGAGCATCGCCAGAGAAGCAGCGAGAGGGCAGTTCGGCCGGTGTAAAAACAAACGACGTCGCAGTTCATTCCCGATCCTTGCCAGCCGGTCAGGTGGATGATCAGATGTCCTCTTCGCTCTGCCTCCGATGCCTGTGGAGACCGCCGCAGGCGGGGAACATCGATCGAAGGTCAGTGGAGTGAGCTTCACCAGAGAACGCAGGATCAACCGCGTGGTCCGTACACAGGGATTCCGGAGACCGGGTGATTTTTTTTCTGATGTAGAAGCGACATTTTTGTGAACAACGAAAATGCAGTAGCATGGGTCGCAGAGTGGTAACGAAATCTCTGCGTCAAATGCCTACATCTGAAGACACTCAACACCTTCCGTTAACGAATGCTAAAACTTACAGATCCAATAAACCTGTCCCTCCATATTAGATGCACCTGATATGGACAAGTAGTTACCACTACTCAACACCAGAATGTCTCTAATATTTTTTAAACTTCCGTATGAAACACGTCTTCCTCCGTTTCGAAAATTGAACTTTAGATTCGCCGCTGATATCTGAAATGTTTCATGTTCGGCAACTTCCTGGTAAAACCCTTCTGCAGCGGTTTCAGTGCAATCACAACGAAACTTTATGATGCTCTTATTAGACCATAATTATACGTCACTGCGTCATGACCTTTCCGGTTTGTGAGGGCAGGTATTCGGAATGTGTTGAAATGCAGTCTACCCAGTCCCTACACTCATTCCTGTTTGAAATCCCATTTCCTTACCTTTCTCTATATCAGCAAACAAGAACCCTGTCATTCTTTGTCAATATCCCAACCCGACACATCCATGGAAGGTAATGACCTCAATAGTGACCCCTGTCTGTCCATCGTTGACCATTTGCCAGTATTTCATCTGCTTTTATAGCACGGCGTCGTTCGACAATTGCAGTTTAACCTATAAGAGCACTCGCACATTTTCAGACCTGATTCACCTGCCATTACAGCATGAAGCTAATGTCCCCAGCTTATTCCATTCCATGGATCGGACACGGGCATTCGGTAATGTAGGACCCGTTTTTTGTCAGTGTACATCACGTGACAGGTATTGTTCCAAGGTCTGAAAAGAAAAAAAACATAGAGTCGTCCAGTGAACCAGACTCTGCAGAAAGAGAAACAAGCTAACGATCACCCTCGGACTGAGGTCAAGAGTAAATGTGTCCATTTTCAACATGGAGGTTGTGGGGCTGTGAAAGATAAAGTCGACCACGGCACGTGAAACACTGGCTGCTCTTTAGGGTTTTATCGCACGAGGACGAGAAAGGAACATGGGCATCACCATGGAAAATAAGAGCGGGCAGTTCAGCCGGTGTAAGAGATTTGTGGTTCCATACTAGATCATGACGCAATCTGTCAGATATTCTCCAGTATACACCCATAGATGTTAATCTGAGTTTTAGATGGTATCATAAATTTGCACAAACTGACATAGCATGGGTTGTAAAAGCTGGTAAACGTTTCCAGGGCACTGCTAACAAATACTGCTCCACTAAGCCTCTACACTAACAATTCCAGTCGATATTTAGGTAATCATAGCCGAGCTGCAAACTACTCTGGTGTTCTGGTAATTTCCATAAGCTGGCTACATTTAATTATTTCCCTTCTGCTCGCATTTCAAACATCTTTGGAAATTGAAGCGTATAACATCTCAAAGTCCCCCCTTATCAACTCTCCAGTTACATCTCTAAAGCTGCCCAGAGGGAGGGAGGTGATTTATGGTGTCGGTGAATTCCAGTGTCAGTGTTGCACAGGGTGGAGTACAGTGCTGGGTGTGCAAAGTTCGTCGTGGTCACTTCACAGTGTTCCGCGTTGTACAGGTCTGTGTCCTGGCTTTGAAAATCTGGATATTGTAAAGTTCGTTGTCCACGCAATCAGCTGCCGAATATTCTTGTAAAGGCAAGTATGCAGGACATGTTTATATATAACCATATAACAATTACAGCACGGAAACAGGCCATCTCGGCCCTTCTAATCCGTACCGAACGGTAATCTGATCTAGTCCCACTGACGGGCACTCAGCCCATAACCTTCCATTCCTTTCCTGTCCATATACCTATCCAATTTTACTTTAAATGATAGCACCGAACCTGCCTCTACCACTTCTACTGGAAGCTCGTTGCATACAGCTACCACTCACTGAGTAAAGATATTCCACCTCCAGTTATCCTTAAACTTTTGCCCCCTAATTCTCAACTCATGTTCTCTTGTTTTTGAATCTCCCCTACTCTCAGAGGAAAAAGCCTATTCACGTCAACTCTATCTATCCCCCTCATAATTTTAAATACCTCTGTCAGGTCCCCCTTCCACCTTCTATGCTCCAAAAAATAAAGACCTAACTTGTTTAACCGTTTCCTGTAACTTAGGTGCTGAAACCCAGGGAACATTCTGGTAAATCCTTTCTGTATTCTCTCTATTTTGTTGACATCCTTCCTATAATTCAGTGACCAGAACTGTACACAATAATCCAAATTCGGCCTTACCAATGCCTTGTACAATTTTAACATTACATCCCAACTCCTATATGCTCTGATTTATAAAGGCCAACATACCAAAAGCTTTCTTCATCACCCTGTCCGCATGAGATTCCACCTTCAGGGAACCATGGTCCATTATTCCTAGTTCACTCTGTTCTGCTGCTTTCTTCAATGCCTTACCATTACCATGTATGTCCTATTTGGATTATTTCTACCAAAATATAGCACCTCACACTTATCAGCATTGAACTCCATTTGCCATCGTTCAGCCCTCTCTTCTAACTGGCCTAAATCTCTCTTCAAGCTTTGAAAACCTACTTCAATATCCACAACGCCACCTACCTTAGTATCGTATGATGGTTACAGCCTCCTCTTTCTCAACCCGCCGAGTTGCAGCAGAGTTTGCTTTCTGATTATCCAACTCCCGGCTGTTCCGTGCTTGAGCTACACTGGTCAGTGTCCATGCAGTCCAGAGTTGGTTAGTACAAGTCTGTTTTCTTACATCGTTGCAGGTCGTTTGTGTACTCAGTGGGATGAGCATGAGAGGCAGTGAATTCACTGTGAAATGTTCATGTCTTTATTTCTACAGCAAATGATATGTGCCTGAAATATGAGTCTTCACAGAGCAGTGTTGCGTTTATTGGGGTCTGTGTTCCTCCATTCTGGTGCCCCAACAGTACTGAGCTGGTGAGGTTCTTATATCAGTGGTACAGCACAAAACTGAGATTATCCAGCTCGGTGTCATCAGTGTTATATTTTGATCAATCTCTGTCGTTGTATTCTAGTCTTGTATTGGCATCTACAAACACTAGGAGGAGATGTTCTCTGGCAGCTCCGTGTGCTTGGAATGCAGTGTCATTGCTTTTAGAGAAGCACAATCTAATCTTGTACAACGTTCCCACTGTCCCATTCCTACAGTTCGGCAGGTTAATTCTCCTGGAGGACCTGACCACTTTCTCTCTGAACGCTCTAATCTGTTGTTCCCACTACCCGAGCAGGAAGTGTCCCAGATGAGAACGGCAGTCAGGATAGAAATAATAATTTCGTCACATGCCCACCGGGCTTCAAATCATTGACCAATAAACATTAACCAGTACAGTACTGTGTGTGTGATGCCAATGATGACAATTAAAGCTGCATATATGCCTGCATGTGGTCCGGGTCCCCCACAGTTATGCTTTTTAATCGAACACCACCTCCTCCGTAGTTTCAACGCGTCTGAGAATATCACCATACACGCGTCCTGATCTCATTCTCCCTCTGTCTGTCTGTGTCGCTCTTCCTCGCGCGCTCTCCCTCTCCTGCTGTCTCTCGCGATGCTTCTCTCTTTTCCCCTCTCTCCGATATCTCATTTGCAACCTCTTTCTCTCTCTCTCTCTCTCTCTCTCTCCCTCTGTCTCTTCCCCCCCCCATCTCTCTCTCTCCTCTCCCATATTTATTTTTCTCTCTTACAGTTAAAAAGTACAGGCAATTTTCCTCTATCTTAATCTGTAAAACAGTAAATACCTTTAGCTGGAAGATAGTTGAACCTTCCTACAGGTAAAGAAAGAGAAGAAAACAAGAGTGCAAGAGTGAAAGAAAGCGCGAGTTATTACAGGAGCAGGAGTGGTTCATACTGACGAAAACTCCCTGTCCAGGATCAGGCAGTTTTGTCAGAACAGGGAGGCTGAGGGTGACAGATCCGCCTGAAAATTATAAAGGTGGGAGGTGAGGTGCAAAGGCGATTTCGGCGTAAATTTGTAAAGAGTCAACATCTCGGGATGACACCATTAATCTAGACTCTAATTTGGTCTGCGCTGTTTGTTTTGTAACTCTGCTTATCACATTGTTTCACTTTACTCACAAGGCGGGTTATAGAATAGGGAGCAGGAAGACAGCTGAATTGTAATACTGCACATCATTCATTCCTGACGATCCATGAGATTGAACACACGATTCCGTGGCTATTTCACCGGATTATTTAGTTGCTCCCGGAATTTGCTTTGGGTCAGGACATAAATGCACGTATCAGAACAGGAACCGAGAATCTGCAGCATTCCGGATATTTCTCCTGTGATGTAACAGGGATCAGTAACAGGATAAGCAAAGCTCTTTGAAATCTCTCGATAGGTATAAAATACCACTTGTGTCACCCACAACAAAATATAACTGACGGTTATGCTGAAGCGCAAAACGATGGATTTATGTCGTTTCTTTATTTCCTGGTTCTTGTCATTCTCTCCACTCTTTTGTCCACGGAGCCCTCTGCGGGCTCGACTGGCCGCTAGAACGCCTGAAAGCCAGCATATTGAACAGCAACCTCAGAAAGAATGGGGCACAAGGTGTAAAAATGTGCTGAAATATCGGAACTGTCGCCCATGAGCGAGAGTTTTTGCAGCTCGGTGTAAGAACACGATACCAGGGAACACCATTATTATTATTTTATGCCCCGATATAAATTACCAGTGGACAGTCTCCAAACAGGCCAGCACACTCACTGTCCCGACAACCACAGCCGCCGTTCTCCCGTTGCGATATTTTGTTTTCAGCTTCTCACAACAAATAGCCACAAATCGATCGACGGTGAAAGCGACAGTCAGCCAGACAGAGGTCGCAGTGCTCACAAAAATCAATCAGAAACGGAGGTTACTCACAGGAATGATGGAGGAAAATATAACCAAGGAGTCCACGTCAGCAGCGAATCCGTGATAACGACCAGGAGATCGGCCGCTGCCATTCCCACCAAATAGCAAGTGACACATTTGGAGAGGCCGTACTTTCCCCGGGACAGGATTAAGTTCCTGGTCATTCCCATCAAGTTCGCTGGAAGAGAGACTGGGAAAAACACGTTGAGAAAATACATAGCAGAAACCAATTCAGCAGTTTGAGGGGATCCTGTAATATTTCCGCTTTATTGTCGCAATTAGCAGTGAAAGTGTCAGGAAAGAGCGCAGAGCTGCCAGAGACAGAAGAGGATTTTACACCGACATGGAGTCATAATGATGCGTATACCAATTCCGAAATCTGAAGTGGCAGAGGAAAACTAAAACCCGGATAACACCCTCCTCGGGGTCAATATTTTTTTTACCACCACCTTCCGCATCACGTTGGATGAACTTAGTAAATCCAAACGCTGATGGCGGGATTCTTCCATTAGAATGGAATTAGCCTCTTCTAGGTTATCAATACTAGTCCCAGTTTCAAATTCCAGGCTCCCCTGATCTTCCCATTTACTCTCTGGGAATCTCCATCCGGAGTAAACTCACCCTTGTGGGTTAAACCACCTCGTCTTCTAACCTAGCAGACTCCCGCAAGGTAGTGGCATTCTTTTCATCTCGGTACGCCCTGACATCATCGGGAACACACTTCTGAACTTCTTCAATCACAACCAGCTCTTTCAAGCTGACCAAACCCTCAGTTACCCCTTCCTAGGTACACCTGAGATTGAAGTACACCTGTTTTTCATGGGCAATCTCCACATAAGTTTGCCTCCCGGACTTCCTTAAATCTCTGAACTTTTGTCCATACGCCTGTGGAACCAACTCATGGACTTTAAGCACTGCAACTTTCACTGTGCCATAATCGTCTGACTGTTCAAGGGTCAGGGCAGAATACGCCTGCTGAGCCTTCCCCTTCAACACACTTTGTAACATGACAGCCCACTGATCCCTCGACCATTTTCGACTCCGGGCCACCTTTTCGAAGTGTAGGAAATACCGGTCGACCTCAGCTTCATCAAATGGTGGTACTAACTTAATTCCTTGGCTGCTATTAAACGTAACCACCAGCTCCTTACCCCTAGCTGACGCCTGATCCTGTCGCTCCCAAATCACCCTCTCAAAATGTCTCTGTTTTTCTGCCTCTTCAGCCTCAAGCTGTTTTAATTTCAACTCACACTCGAACCTCAGTTTTGCTAACTGACGCAGAACCTCGGCCTCAGTAAACATTCAGCAAACATTTCCGACACCTCCTCGTCAAATTCCCCCTCGGCTACATAATGCTGTGCTATCACAGCTGTATCTGAGCCTTCTGCATGCGAGTGGTCACCTTAACCTTTAACTTACCAGCAATTCCCAACAGCACATCCCTCATAGCATCATCCAACACCTTTGGGGTTGGTTCTGCCAAAAACCTATTAACCTCAAACTCCATTTCTGCTGAAAATCCTCTCACACAAATCGAAAGGGTATTTCCCCAATCAAATCAACTAGTCTATCAAGCCCCCAACAAAGTTTAGAATGGCTTCCACCGATTTTTGTTCATCTCCGGGACGAGCGCCCGATTTGTTCATATCCCGGACAGACGCCCCAATTTGTTACGTACACTGTAACGGGTTAAAAGGAACCAGCAGAAATGGACACACCTGGTGTCTGAGTCTTCCGTTATAAACTCTATTTTATGAGTAACTACGTGAATAAAGTAAAATAAAACGAGATAAAGTAAACAGGTTAGCAGAGTTTCTGCACATATATAGGTGAGTAAATAGATTTTCCCAATCTTCCCCAGCTCAGGTGACTGGGTGATACAGTCTCACGGTGGGATGGTAAGTAATCAGTTCAGTTCTGGAATTTGGTTTGGGTAGTGTTGGAGAGAGAGAGTTAGAGTGTTGGTTTGTCTTCCAATGCCAATGCCGATCTTCCACGTCGTCCTCCTTGCTTCCGAAACTTATTTAAAAGTCACCAACTTGTGACCACAGAAAAGGGGATGCAGTCTTCTGTGGTGGAGTTATCAGCCCCAGACCCGGGTTAAACACACCGATATCTCCCCACCGGCCACCCCTTTGTCCACACTGCGAGCAAAAACCCCACCCTTGTCGTGGGCACACAAAGCTCACCAGTGTCCTCCTTGCCTCTGGAGTCGTGTGTCTCCTGTGGTGTGTCTTGTGTGTCTCTGTTGTGTGTCTGATTAAAAAGTCAACTGACCTTGTATATATCTCCGTGCTGAACTCGGGCTGTCCATCACATTGCTCCGCCTTTCAGTTTCCAAGGCAACTCACAGACTTTCTGTCTCCCTGCTGCTGAATTAGCACACAAGCTGTTCGCTCCCTCTCTCTCTCGTTTAAAGGAACAGTCCACTTTAGAATAATCCTGCGGATCTCGTCACAGTCTAAACATAGCGACAAGATCTGTGATATATTCGCATATTCTTAAGAAAGTTTTGTTTTTAGAATCTCAGCTGACGGTGAAAATTGCAAAATCATGCAAACTTTCAGGGACGTACATATATGTGTAAGTCACGTGAGCCCTTTTCCCGCTCCCATTTTACCGCAGATCTGCCTTGTTTCCGAGGCTCCGCCCCCAGCTCTGATGACATAAATTACAGTCCTGACTTTCCTTCAGTTCTGTGTTGAAGCGGGTCGGCGGCGGCGGCGGATCGTCTGTAGGATCCAGATTAGGAGACGACCATCACCCCAAGAGTCGGGAATCCGGGGGAGGGTTCACTGTCCGGGCGTGAAAACAAGTTCTCATCGGTGAGTACTGAGGCCGGTCCCGAGTGTGGACGTCTGATGTAAGGTAATGCACCCAGTTAACTTCCCCGATCTGGCGGCCTCTCTGCGCTTGCTGGACAGAACCTGCCGGGGTCGGTCTGTGTTGTGGGACCTTCACAACATACCGACTGAGATGAGCCGCCGCTCGGCCCCTCTTGCCCTGGTCCTGGTAGCGTGATGGGGTGGTGATACCAAGACTGCACTCATCCATTGGGGATTATCCTGGGAACTTTACCTTCTCACCCTGACCCGCATCGGGTCCAAACTTCACCGGGATCGATAGCCGGTGTCTACAATTGTTTTACATCATTCCAGGGCACGGGAAGCGGCCCTTCCACCTGTTGTGTTCTTGCAGACAGAGAAGGTTAAACCGAGTAATCGCACCTTCGGGACACTGCTCCATCTGTCTGAGTAGATCCACCTTTCACCCGTTCAGACAAGGCAGTGAGATCCAGATCTCTCACAGCCTCTCGTTCTGGGTGGCCATCGTTGTGTTTATTTTTCATTGAATCCATGCCACTGTTCTGACTTGCCGAAGCGCAGCCGGTGTTTCCGGATATATAACCCCATTAATGCGAGAAATAAGCCTTTTTCCATTTATCTGGGCTTCTGAAAATTTTGTAAATTCAGTTAAGCCTTCCTTCAACAGGTGTGGCATATCATCCACACAGATCAATACATTACAGCAGCACACCGAAGTGATATAAAGTAAAACAGTAACATGGTGTAACAGATCATTATGGGTTACAGAGAGAGTGCAGTGAACATCGAGTTAGACTGTGAGATCAATAGTCCAACTTATCACCGGGGAACATTCAATGTGCTTACAACAGCAGCCTGGAAGGTTTCCTGGAGCTTGGTGCTATGTGTTTTCAATGTTATTTTAAAATCTTCGAACCGGCTGAGAAGAGAGAATAGTGAGGGTCATGAGGATCTTTGATGCTGCCCGCTTTACTGATGCAATGGGAAGTGCAGTCACAGACCAGGGAGGGGAGTCTGGTTTCTGTCATGTCCTCAGCGGTGCCCACAGTTTCCTGCAGTTCCTTGCAGTCAAGGGTAGAGCGGTAGACTTCTGAAGGCGTTATGTATCCGGATGGGATACTTTCTGTGGCGCTTTGATAAGGTTTGGGGAGGGGCAATGTGCCTAAGCCAAAGTCATTGTTGTTTGATCTAGGCTTGTCATTTTAGAACCTTTTTCTATCGTATTATTCAGTGCCCGTGTACTGCTGAATGACCACCAGTGACTGTCCTTGATCCCTCAGCCACATCGTTCCATCTCCTCATTCACTCACATCTTGTGCAACCTCTCTCCAGCCCGTGTGTACCCACCTCAATGATGTACAGTATATCAGCAATGTTTCCTGTCACCTTTGTCTTCATTGGGAAGTATTATTTTACACATTTAATCTCAATAAGTTTTTCAGGATTCTTTTTTTCTGTTAGTTAAATGTATTTTGAATGCAACACCCGGTAAGGTAAGAAGTACGATCTAGGGTATGGCAGGAAAGATTCTCGCATGGATAGACCACTAGTCGTTTGGCAGGAGACGAGGAGTGGGAATAAAGCGAGCCTTTACTGTTCGGCTGCCGGTGACTAGTGGTGTTCCACAGGGGTCTGTGACGGGACCGATTATTTTTGCCTTATATGTCAATGATTTGGATGATGGAATTGATGGTTGGAGTAATGTTTGCAGAGGATATGAAGGGTGGTGGAGGGCAGGTAGTTTTCTGGAGAAGGATTTAGGTCAGATTAGGAGGACGCGGAAAGTTGTGGCAAATGAAATAAAGTGTCGGGAATGGTATGGTCATTTACATTGTTGGAAGAAATGAACTGGTTCACTAGTTTTTAAATGGACAGAAAATGCAAACAACTGAGACACAAAGGAGATATTGCACAGGATTTCATAGAGGTTAATTTGCACATTGTATCAGTGGTGAGGAAGCAAATGCAATGTTAACATTCATTTCAGGAGGACCAGAATATAAAAACAAGAAAGTAATGTTGACATTTCATAAAACACCGGTGAGGACTCACTTGGAATATTGTGAACAGTTCTGCACCGCTTATCTTAGACTGAATGTGCTGAAACGGGTGATGGGGCAAATGAGGTTAACGAAAATGATTCCACGCTTCAGAGGCTTGTCAGATAAAGAGCGTCTGATGAATCTGGGTCAATTAATCGCTGGAATTCAGAAGACTGAGGGGTGCCCTAATTGATCATATCAAATAGTGAAAAGCCTTGATAGAGTGGATGTGGAAAGGGTGTTTCCTCTGGTGGAAGCGTCGAAGACCAGAGGTCACAGCTTCAGTAAAGAGGGGCGCCCCTTTAGAAAGGTGATGAGCCGGAATCTCTTTAATCAGAGTGGGGAATCTGTGGATTTCCTTGCCGCAGGCAGCTGTGGGGGACGCTTGTATGTAGATTTAAGGTGGAGGTATCGGGAGGAAGGCAGAGGATTGGGGACAGGCAGAAAATTGAGGCCGAAGAAAAATGTATCAGTCGCGATAAAATGACGGATCACACTCGATGGTCCAAATGACCTAATTCTCCTCCTATATCTATGGTCTTAAAGGGTGAAAGCAGCCATTACAGTTTTTAGTTTCACGGTTACAAAATGTCTGCAGCATTAACATTTGTCACAATGAAGCTCACAGCATATGATGTTGTTTGTTATTTCTTTTTTTAGGTTATTTTCGGTTCATTAGTTTGAAAATATTGCTTGCGTTTGTAGTTTTTTTAAACATTAGCTTGGAATGATTTGTGTTTTCTGGGAAATGGACTTACGTAGAATGCTCAGTTAAGATTTATTCCCCTACGGCGCAGAAACAGTCCTTTCAGCCCATCTAGTCCGTCACATTCTCTGTCTTGCCTCATCCACCTGCACGCAAACCATAGCCTCAATACTTCTCGCAACGATTTATCCACGCAGACTTCTCTTAGATACTGCAGTTGAACCCGCATCTACCAGTTCCGCTGGGAGCTGCTTCCACACTCGCCCTCCCACTGAGTGAAATAGTTCCCACTCTGATTCCCCTTAAATATTTCACGTCACCGTAAATTCATGACCTTACTAAAACTCAGGGGCAAATACCTACATGCATTCCATAGAACCAGAGAACATTACAGCACAGAAACAGGCCTTTTGGCCCTTCTTGGCTGTGCCGAACCATTTTTCTGCTTCGTCCCACTGACGTGAACCTGGGCCATATCCCTCCAAACCCCTCTCATCCAGATACCTGTCCAAGTTTTTCTTAAAAGTCAAAAGTGAGCCTGCATTCACCACTTCATCTGGTAGTTCATTCCACATTCCCACCCCCTCTCTGAGTGAAGAAGCCCCCTTAAAGTTTCCTTTATACTTTTCCCCCTTCACCCTTAACCCATGACCTCGTTTTTTTTTTTCCCCTGGCCTCAATGGAAAAAGCTTGCTTGCATTCATTCTATCTATACCCATCATAATTTCATACACCTCTATCAAATCACTCCTCATTCTCCTACCCTCCAGGGAATAAAGTCCTAACCTATTCAACCTTTCTCTATTACTCAGTTACTCAAGTCCTGGCAATATCCTTGTAAACCCTCTCTGCACTCTTTCAACCTTATTAATATCCTTCCTGTAATTAGGTGACCAAAACTGCTCACAACAAATTCAGTCTTACCAATGTTTTGTACAACCTCACCATTACATTCCAACTCTTACACTCTATACTTTGATTTATAAAGGCCAATGTACCAAACACTCTCTTTACAACCCTATCTAATTGAGACGCCACTTTTTGTGAATTATGTATCTGTACTCCCAGATCCCTCTATTCTACTGCACTCCTCAGTGTCCTACTATTTACCTGGTATGTTCTACCTTGGTTTGACCTTCCGAAGAGCAACATCTCACACCTGTCAGTATTAAACTTCATTTGCCATTTTTTCTGCCCATTCCTCCTTCAACCTATATTCACCCTATATCCAGCCTGTATCCCACCACCTCAATGATATATATCAACCATCTTGTTCAGACTGTGTCCAGCCTGTATCCCATCAACTCAATGATATATATCAACCATCTTCTTCAACCTCTATCCAGTCTGTATCCCACCACCCTGAGGATATATACATCGACCATCCTGTTCAAACTCTGTCCAACCTGTATCCAATCGTTGAGTGCTAGATAACAGCAATCTTGTTCAAGCTCTGTCCAGTCGTATCCCATCAACTCACTGATATATCTGCAATATTTATTCTAACATTTGTTTTCACTGTAAATTACTTTCTGCTTCGTTTTCCCTCACCGAGTCTTCCAGGAAGTTTTTGTTTTGTTTTGTTCTGTTTTTCTCTAGAACCACCAGAAGGTTAATTGAATGTAGCTCCAAACAGGGCTAAATTAGCCATTACAACTTTTGTCTCACAGTTACAAATTGGCTGTACTGTTCATCCTTGTCACAATGAAACTCACAGCTGCTATTGGAGTTTGTTATTTCCCTTTTCGTTTATTTTCAGTTCCTCAGCTTTTTAGTTTTTTTTTCATTTGTGGCTTCTCAAGACATTACCATGAAATGATTTCATTCTTCTGGAAAATGGATTTGCATGGAACGCTCAATTTAGATTCATTGTCCTATAGCACAGAAACAGGCCTTTCAGCCCATCTAGTCCGTCTCATTCCCTGATTGTCCACATCCACCTGCACCTAGACTATTCTCATCCATAACACTTTCATCCAGGTACTGTACATATAAACACTGCTCTTAAATGCTGCAATTCAATCTGCAGCTACCACCTCAGCTGCGAGATGGTTCAATACAACCCTTGGTTAATCAGAGGGTGCATGATATTAAAAAGTGTAGGAACCCTAGCAGTGATCTGCGCTGACTTTCCTATGTACCATTTACTCAAGTTCAAATCTGTTCATCCTACCCCTGCCATCATTTCCTTAAATACCAGCAACAGCTGTGTAATTTCCTTTGCTTTCTTACACGATTATTAAAACCTTTGTTCAAGTAGCTGATCAGCTGTCCACATAACTCTGCAAATCCGGATTTATAGTGTATTCTACAACGTTTACGTCCCGGTTCCTCTGACCATGCCCTGATTTATTATGTTTAATATTCCTGGAGCTCTCTGTACGACGCTTTCGAACTCTAGTGCCACATTCGAGGGATTCTGGATCTGTATTCCCATGTCAATTTATTTTGTCACACAGCGCAGACCTTTCCCATTCACTGTGTAAGTCATGTCCTGGTTTCCCCTGTCAGATTGCAACAGCCCACTGTTGTCCGCATTAAATGCCCTCTTCTAGATTTGGCCCAACTTCCCAGCTGGTCCGGAGCACTGAGCAACTTTGGTAGCGTTTCTCACTGTCTCCTACATCCCCATCTCGGTATAATCCACAGATTTGCTCGTCGAGATTGTCGCATTTCACCTTTCATCTGAATCATTAATATCAATACCAAGAAACCTGTCCCTTTCCCTGCAGTACCCCGCAGGTCACATATCTCTATTCAGCCCAGATGGACAATAGTCTGCAAGCATTCTCTGGCTTCTTCCCGTAACTCATCCTGAATGCTACGCACCTTACAGTTGGACTAGCCTCCCATACAGAATGTTATCAAACACCGTGTTAACGTCAATATAAGCAAAGACCCCCCACATTCACTTCATCAAGCTTCTTGATAATTTCTTCAAAAACTTCCATAATTTGATTAGATAGGGCCTGCTCGGTTGACTATCCCTTTCTATCTTTCATATCCCATTCCTTGTTATCCCTTCCAATAACTTAGCCAGGCCTGATGTCAGTTCCACTTCTTATTTCCCGAACCTTTCCAACACAAATGAAAACATTTAGCTCTCCTCTGGTCGGCTGGCACATCATCTGTAGCTATGACCATTTTATATGTCTCTGGTAGCATTCGCGCAGTTTCAATGCTGGCATCCCAAATGCTTCCAGGGAATATGTTGTCAGGAGCTGGAGATTTATCCATCCCAATTCAGACCAAAACAGCAGGGACCTGTTTTTTAAACAGGATACAATCCATAACTTGACTAACGTTTAATCATTTCTTTCCCCTCTATATCTGTCTCCCAAGTACATGCAGACCCAGAGAAAACATTGAAGATCTCCGCCATTTCTTTTGGCTCCATGCATATATGAACAAGCAGATCTTCAGAAGATCATTTGTCCAGTTTATGAGGCAGTAAGGAAACAACGGGTTTTCTCAAATAATTATACTGCCACCAAATAGTTTGTTATTTTTTTTTGAAAATATGCTCAATTACAGTAGTTGTTTATAATAATGATTTATGGAATGAAACCCTTAATGTATATGGAGCATTTACTGTCCCTGGGCCTGTTCTCAAAGGGATGATGGGACACACTAGGAGGGGGAAACTCATTGAAACGTAGTAAATACTGATGACTCCGTACAGTGTGTGGATAAAGATGTTTTCTTCAGGAGATGTGTGTTTGAACAGAGAACAAAACCTCACAGACCACTGATATGTATCTACAAATCTTCTCCTCCATCATTCTATCCAGTAGCAGGGTCAGAAGCTTCCTTGTAATATCAACTGTACTTTTACGTTAGTCGAAGCTACAAAAAATTGTTAGCATTTTTAATTACTTAACTAAGCAAAGAAGGAAATTTCTTTCTGTAATATATATTGTGTAAATAACAGATAACCGAGTTTTGAAGCAGTATGGACGAGCGTCCAATTTACTGATATCACGTATCGGGTTAAAAAGAACCAGCAGAAATGGACACACCTGGAGTCTGAGTCTTCCGTTATAAACTCTATATTTTTAGTAACTACGTGAATAAAGTAAGATAAACTACGTGAATAAAGTCATATAAAACGAAAAAAAGTAAACAGGTTAGCAGAGTTTATGGGCATATATAGGTGAGTAAATAAGCTTCCCCAGCTCAGGTGATTGGGTGATACAGTCTCACGGTGGGATGGTAAGTAATCAGTTCAGTTCTGGTATTTGGTTTGAGTAGAGTTGGAGAGTTAGGGTGTTGGTTTATCTTCCAATGCCGATGTCGATCATCCACGTCTTCTTCTTGCTTCCGAAACTTATTTAAAAGTCACCAACTTGTGACCACAAAAAGGGTATGTCGTCTTCTTGGTGGAGTTATCAACCCCAGACCAGGGTTAAACACACCGATAGCACAGCACCGGTCACCCCTTTGTCCACACTGTGAGCAAAAACCCACCCTTGTCGTGGGTACACAAAGCCCACCGGTGTTCCCCTTGCCTCTGGAGTCGTCTGTCTCCTGTGGTGTGTCTTGTGTGTCTCCGGTGTGTGTCTGATTAAAAAGTCAACTGACCTTGTATGTATCTCCAAGTGCTGAACACAAGCTGTCCATCACATAGCTCCGCCTTTCGGTTTCCCAGGCAACTCACAGACTTTCTTTCTCCCTGCTGCTGAATTATCAAACAAGCTGTTCGCTCTCTTTCTTGTTTAAAGGAACAGTCCATTTTAGAGTAATCCTTCAGATCTCGTCACAGTCTAAACAGAGCTACAAGGTCTGTGATATAATCGCATATTCTTAAGGAAGTTTTGTTGTCAGATTCTGAGCTGACGGCGAAAATTGTAAAATTTTGCAAAATTTCATGGACGTACATGTATGTGTAAGTCACGTGAGCCCTTTCCCCGCTCCCATTTTACCGTCAGATCTGCCTTGTTTCCGAGGCTCCGCCCCCAGCTCTGTTGACATAAATTACAGTCCGGACTTCCCTTCAGTTCTGTATTGAAACTGGTCGGTGGCGGCAGCGGGTCGTCTGTAGAATCCGGATTAGGAGACGACCATCAATCCAAGAGTCGGGAATCCGGGGGAGGGTTCACTGTCCGGGCGTGAAAACAAGTTCTCATCGGTGAGTACTGAGACTGGTCCCCAGTGTGGACGTCTGATGTAAGGTAATGCACCCAGTTAACTTCCCCGATCTGGCGGCCTCTCTGCGCTTGCTGGACAGAACCTGCCGGGGTCGGTCTGTGTTGTGGGACCTTCACAACATACCGACTGAGATGAGCCGCCGCTCAGCCCCTCTTGCCCTGGTCCTGGGAGCGAGATGGGGTGGTGATACCGAGGCTGCACTCATCCATTGAGGTTCATCCCGGGAACATTACCTTAATCACACGGCCCCGCATCGGGTCCAAACCTCACCTGGATCGATAGCCGGTGTCTACAATTGTTTTACTTCATTCCAGGGCGCGGGAAGCGGCCCTTCCACCTGTTGTGTTCTTGCAGACAGAGAAGGTTAAACCGAGTAATCGCACCTTCGGGACACTGCTCCATCTGTCTGAGTAGATCCATCTTTCACCCGTTCAGACAAGGCAGTGAGATCCAGATCTCTCACGGCCTCTCGTTCTGGGTGGCCATCGTTGTGTTTATTTTTCATTGAATCCATGCCACTGTTCCGACTTGCCGAAGCACAGTCAGTGTTTTCTGTTTTATAACCCCATTAAATGCGACAAATAAGCCTTTTCCAGTTATCCGAGCTTCTCAAAAGTGTACAGTGTACACCGAGTTAGACTGGAAGATCAAGAGTCCAACTTATCACCGGGGAACATTCAATGTGCTTACAACAGCAGCCTGGACGGTTTCCTGGAGCCTGGTGCTATGTGTTTTCCATGTTATTTTGAATCTTCGACCTGCTTGAGAAGAGAGAATAGCGAGGGTTATGAGGATCTTTGATGTTGCCTGCTTTACTGATGCAATGGGAAGTGCAGTCACAGACCAGGGAGGGGAGTCTGGTTTCTGTCATGTCCTCAGCGGTGCCCACAGTTTTCTGCAGTTCCTTGCAGTCAAGGGTAGAGCGGTAGCCTTATGAAGGCGTTATGTATCCGGGTGGGATACTTTCTGTGGCGCTTTGATAAGGTTTGGGGAGGGGCAAAGTACCTATCCCAAAGTTATTGTTGTTTGATCTAGGTTTCTCATTTTAGGATCTTTTTCTATCGTATTATTCAGTCCCCGTGTATCGTTGAATGACTACCAGTGACTGTCCTTGATCCCTCACCCACATGGCTCCATCTCCTCATTCACTCACATCTTGTCAAACTCTCTCCAGCCCGTGTGTACCCTCCTGCATGATGTACAGTACATCAGTAAAGTTTCCTGTAACAATTGACTTCATTGTGAAGTATTATCCTGCACCTTCTATCTCATTGAGATTTCCAGGAATCGCCTGTTGTTAGTTAGAACTACCAGAGGTTGAATTGAATGCAACACCTGGTAAGGTGGGAGTTACAAGCTACGAGCCCAGGGTGTGGCAGGAAAGATTCTAGCATTTATAGAGCAGTCGTTGGTAGGCAGGAGACAAGGAGTGGGAATAAAGCGAGCCATTGCTGCTCGGCTGCCTGTGACTAGCGGGTTCCACTGGGGTCTGTGACGGGATCGATTCTTTTTACCTTATATGTCAATGATTTGGATGACGAAATTGATGGTTGTTGCAATGATTGCAGATGATATGAAGAGAGGTGAAGGGGCACATAATTTTTGGAGAAGGACTTCGGACAGTTTAGGAGGACACGCAACTGTGGCAAATGCAATAGAGTGTCGGGAATGGTTTGGTCACTTACATCGGTTGAAGAAAAGAAGTGGTTTACTTGCTATTAAATGGAGAGAAAATACAAACAACTGAGCTGCAAAGGGACTTGGGAGATGTTGTACAGGATCCCATAAAGGTTAATTTGTAGATTGGGTCCGTGGTGAGGAAGGCAAATGCAATGTTAACATTTATTTCAAGAGGACTAGAATATAAAAGCAAGAATGTAATATTGAGATTTCATAAAGCCCCGGTGAGGACTCACATGGAATAATGTGAACAGTTCTGAACGGTTTATCTTTGATTGGATGTGCTGAAACAGGCGATGGTTCAAAGAATATTCACGAAAATGGTTCCAGGCTTCAGCGGCTTGTCAGATAAAAAGCGTCTGATGACTCTGGGTCAATTAATCACTGGAATTCATAAGACTGAGGGGTGCCGTAATGGATCATATCAAATGGTGAAAAGCCTTGACAGAGTGGATGTGGAGAGGGTGTTTCCTCTGGTGGAAGAGTCTAAGACCAGAGGTCACAGCTTCAGTAAAGAGGGGCGCCCTTTTAGAACGGTGATGAGGCGGAATCTCTTTAATCAGAGTGGTGAATCTGTGGATTTCCTTGCCGCAGG
Organism: Hypanus sabinus; assembly: GCF_030144855.1. Lineage (NCBI taxonomy): Eukaryota > Metazoa > Chordata > Chondrichthyes > Myliobatiformes > Dasyatidae > Hypanus > Hypanus sabinus. The sequence goes on along the minus strand of NW_026781227.1, from coordinate 259,756 downwards.
CAGCGGCGGGGGACGCTTGTATGTAGATTTAAGGTGGAGGTATCGGGAGTAAGTCAGAAGATTGGGGAAAGGCAGAAAATTGAGGCTGAAGAAAAATGTATCAGTCACGATAAAATGACGGAGCAGACTCAATGGCCTAATTCTCCTCCTATATCTGTGGTCTTAAAGGGTGAAAGCATCCATTACAGTTTTTAGTTTCACCGTTACAAAATGGCTGCAGCATTAACATTTGTCACAATGACGCTCATAGCATGTGATGTTGTTTGTTATTTCTTTTTTAGGTTATTTTAGGTTCATTAGCTTAAAAATGTTTCTTGATTTTGTTGCTTTTTAAAACATTAGCTTGGAATGATTTCTGTTTTCTGGGAAATGGACTTAGGTCGAATGCTCAGTTAAGATTTATTCCCCTACAGCTCAGAAACAGTCCTTTCAGCCCATCTAGTCCGTCAGATGCTCTGCCCGGACCCATCCACCTGCACGCAAACCACAGCCTCAATACTTCTCTTAGACACTGAAATTGAACCCGCATCCTACCAGTTCCGCTGGGAGCTGCTTCCACATTCGCCCCTCCCTTTGAGTGAAATAGTTCCCGCTCTGATTCCCCTTAAATATTTCACTTGTCACCCTAAATTCATGATCTTACCAAAACTAAGGGTCAAATACCTAAATTCATTCCAAAGAACCATAGAACCATAGAACATTACAGCACAGAAACAGGCCTTTTGGCATTTCTTGGCTGTGCCTAACCATTTTTCTGCCTAGACCCACTGATCTGCACCTGGGCCATACCCTTCCAAACCCTTCTTATCCATATACCTATCCATGTTTTTCTTAAATGTCAAAAGTGAGCCCGCATTCACCACTTCATCTGGCAGTTCATTCCACATTCCCACTCCTCTCTGCGTGAAGAAGACCCCCTTAATGATCCCTTTAAACTTTTCCCCCTTCACCCTTAACCCATGACCTCGGTTTTTTTTTTCTCCCCTGGCCTCAAATGAAAAAGCTTGTTTGCATTCATTCTATCTATACCGTTCATAATTTCATACACCTCTATCAAATCACCCCTCATTCTCCTACGCTCCAGGGAATAAAGTCCTAACCTATTCAACCTTTCTCTATAACACAGTTTCTCAAGTCCTGGCAACATCCTTGTAAACCCTCTCTGCACTGTTTCAACCTTATTGATATCCTTCCTTTAATTAGGTTACCAAAACCGCACGCAATACTCCAAATTCGGTCTCACAAATGTCTTATACAACCTCACCACTACATTCCAACTCTTATACTCTATACTTTGATTTATAAAGGCCAATGTACCAAAAGCTCTCTTTACAACCCTATCTACTTGTGACACCACTTTTAGGGAATTATGTATCTGTACTCCCTGATCCCTCTATTCTACTGCACTCCTCAGTATCCTACCATTTACTTGTATGTTCTACCTTGGTTTGACCTTCTGAAGTGCAATACCTCACACCCGTCTGCATTAAACTCCAGCTATCATTTTTCTACGCATTCCTCCTTCAACCTATATTCACCCTATATCCAGCCTGTATCCCACCTCCTCAATAATATATATCAACCACTTTGTTCAACCTCTGTCCAGTTTGTATCGAACCAACTCAATGATATATATCAACTATGTTGTCCAACCTCTGTCCAGAGTGTATCCCACCACCTCAATGATATATATCAACCATCTTGTTCAAACTCTGTCCAGTCTGTATCTCCCACCTTGAGGATATATATCGACAATCCTGTTCAAACTCTGCCCAGCCTGTATCCAATCCCTCAGTGCTGTATAACAACAAACATGTTCACCCTCTGTCCAGTCGTATCCCATGAACTCACTGATATATCTGCAATATTTATTCTAACATTTGTTTTCGCTGTGAATTACTTTCTCCTTCCTTTTCCCTCACGGAGTCTTCAAGAATTTTTTGTTTTGTTTTGTTCTGAAGGTTAATTGGATGCAGCTCGAAGCAGGGCTAAATTAGCCATTACAATTTTTGTCTCACAGTTATAAATTGGCTGTAGTGTTGGTCCTTGTCACAATGAAGCTCACAGCTGTGATTTGAGTTTGATATTTCCCTTTTCGTTTATTTTCAGTTCTTCAACTTTTTAGTTTTTTTTTCATTTGTGGCTTCTTAAGACATTACTCTGAAATGATTTAATTCTTCTGGGAAATGGACTTGCATGGAACGCTCAGTTTAGATTCATACTCCTATAGCACAGAAGCAGGCCTTTCAGCCCATCTAATCCGTGTCATTCCCTGATTGGCCCCATCCACCTGCACCTACACTATTCTCTTCCGTAACTCTTTCATCCAGGTATTGTACATATAAACAACTGCTCTTAAATGCTGCAATTCAACCTTCAGCTACCACCTCTGCTGGGAGATGGTTCAATACACCCCTCGGTTCATCGGAGGAGTGCATGATATTAAAAAGTGTAGGAATTCCAGCTGGGATCTCCGCTGACTTTCCTATGCACCAGTTACTCAAGTTCAAATCTGTTCATCCTACCCCTGACATCATTTCCTTAAATACCAGCAACACTCGTGTAATTTCCTTTGGATTCTTACACGATTATTGAGATCTTTCCTTCAAGTAGCTGATGAGAAGTCCACACAATTCTGCAAATCTGGATTCACAGTGTCTTCTACAACTGTAGCGTTAACAAACTAATTCCTCCGACCATGCTCTGATTTATTAAGGCTAATATTCCCGGAGCTCTCTTTAAAACGCCATCGAACTCTAGTGCCACTTTCAGGGGATTCTGGATCGGTATTCCCATGTCTATTTATTTTGTCACACAGCGCAGACCTTTCCCGTTCACTGTGTAAGTCATGTCCTGGTTTCCTCTGCGAAATTGCAACAGCCCACTGTTATCCTCATTAAATGCCCACTGCTGGTTTTAACCCAACCTCCCAGTTGGTCCGGAGCACTGAACAACTTCGGTAGCGTTTCTCACTGTCTCCTACATCCCCATCTTGGTATAATCCATAGATTTGCCGGTCCACTTTGGTTCATTTCCTCTTTCATCTAAATCATTAATATTAATACCAAGGGACCCGTCCCTTTCCCTGCTACACCCCGCAGGTCACATGCCTCTATTCAGCCCAGATGGACAATAATCTGCAAACATTCTCTGGCTTCTACCCTTGATTCATCCTGAATTCTACGCACCTTACCGTTTAGGACCAGCCTCCCAAGCAGAATGTTATCAAACACCTTCCCAACACAAATGAGAAAATTATGGGTCTCCTCTCGTTGGCTGGCACATCATCTGTAACTATCATAATTTTATATGCCTCTGGCAGCATTCGCGCAGTTTCAACACTAGAGTCCCAAATGCTTCCAGGGAATATGTTGTCAAGTCCTGAGATTTATCCATCCCAATTCAGCTCAACAGAGCAAGCACCTGTTCTGTAAACTGGATACAATCCATAACTTGACTAACGTTCCCTCATTTTTTACGTCTCTACATCTGTCTCTCAAGTACATGCAGATCCAGAGAAATCATTAAAGATCTCCCCGGTTTCTGCTGGCTCCATGCGTACATGAGCAGGCTGATCTTCAGAAGTTCGTTTGTCCAGTTAATGGGGCTGTAAGGATACAACAGGTTTTCTCAAATAATTATACTGCCACTAAATAGTTTGTTACTCGTGGAAATGGGCTCCACGAGTAGTTGTTTATAATAATGATTTCTGGAATGAAAAGCTTAATGTATGTGGAGCATTTACTGTCCCTGGGCGTGATCTCAAAGGGATACTGGGGCACGCTAGCAGGGGGAAACTCATTGAAATGTAGCAAATATTGGTGACTCCATAAAGTGGACGGATAAAGATGTTTTCATCAGGAGAGGTGTCTTGGAACAGAGAACAAAACCTCGGAAATCACTGAGTTGTATCTGCAAATCTTCTCCTCCATATTTCTATCCATTACTAGGGTCAGAAATTTGCCTGTATTGTCAACTGTACTTCTACGTTTTTCGAAGCTGCAACTATTTGTTTAAACATTTTTCGTCGCTTAACTAAGCAAAGAAGGAAACTTTATGAATATCACCACAACGCAGTGTCATGTATTTTGTAAATAACAGATAACCGACTCTTGAAGCAGACTGACCGTATTGAATGACCAGCTGCAGCACTGCTGAAATGCTGTGGAGAAGGAGTTAACAGCAGATTTACTGGAATTTCAGTTTGAACATTAAAACATTGCTGACTGTTCTGTTTTTATTGTGGTCATAAGGAAACTCACAGCATGTGGGGTTGCTTCCTTTTTCCGTTACTTCTGCTGAGCCTCTTCCTCAGTCACCAGGGTAACAGAGCACCAGAACTTCAAGAAAGGTTGAAGATTTTATCCAACTGTAGTCATTGTGGAGACAGAGTGTCCTTTGGAACCAATGTGGATTCCAGGATGCTTTGAGCATTTATTGTGTGGAATATATGACGCCTGTGTTGGAATGAAAAGATGAGTAATGAAAGTTAGCATTGCATCTTGCAACCAGTCAATATTTGTGCATTAAAAGAAAAGAAAAATCTGCTCTACTCTGCTTGCAGGACTATATCAACTATTTAATATTTAAACAGATTGTTCCTGTTCCACTACAGGAAATAAGGCGGCTAACTAACCTGGTCGAGGTCTCACTCAACAATAAAATAATCACCAAGTATGCTCAGTTTAGATTAGCTGAAATGTATCCGCGTCCGTGTTGTGACCCAAGGCCTGGAATTCAACCCCGATCCCCGTCCAGAGAAAGCTTCCTCTATGTTACTATTCCGTCATGGCTTGGTCCGGGAGTGTTAGATTTGAACTGGGAATAGCTGAGACACTGCAGCACGTTACTGGTCAGTAAAAAGTCCTGGGCAATGGGTTATAAGCCTAGGATGGGGAGACCAGGAATATAGTATTTGCAGTGCTTGGGCTTCGCCCGAGCTTATTGCTTCAACAGATGGGACTGGCCATTCCTCCGTCTGGAAGTCCTTTGGAATCAGTGAAGAAAATGAATTAACTTTCCTTCTCTCACAGTGAGAGGCTGTGAGTTAATGGGCTGTTCCGTGTTTACCAGTGAACACGATCCGGTGTTTAGTGCTCAATCCGTGTTTGGAAAGTCCCTCTCACTGTTCCCAGTCTCTCAGCTAGTGGGAGTCAAATAGAAACTGCAGAAGGAGAAGCTAAAGACAGAGGTATCGATATTACAGAAGTACCAGCATTACAGTGGTGTGCAGGGAATTACCGAGGCAGGAGAGGGGAATTGGCCAGAATACTCGCGGGGATGGCGACAGAGCAGCAACTTGTGTGAAGTTGGAGGATTGGTGAGGTTGTAACAGAAGGCAACAAAAAGTCATTAGAAAGGTAAAGGTGAAATAACAAAGAAAACGAACCAATATTAAAGATGTTACTAAACGTTTCTTCAGATATATGAAGTGTAAAAGTGAGGCACGACTGGATATCAGAACGCTGGAAAACGACACTGGAGAGGTAGTAAAGAGGGGCATGTAATGGCGGCCGAACTGAATATAAATTTTACAACAGTCTTCATAGAGTAAGACACTAGGAGTGTATTGGAAGTTCCCGGTGTCAGGGGGCATGAAGTGTGTGAAGTTAGCATATTTAGAGAGAAAGATTCCTTGGGAAACTGAAAGGTCTAAAGTCAGGTATGTCACCTGGACTAGAAGGCGTGTATCTCTGAATTCTAAAAGCGGTGGCTGAATAGATCGTGAGAAATTAATAATGTTCTTTCAAGAATCACTAGCTTCTGTAATGGTTCCAGAAGACTCGAAAATTGCCAATGTCACTTCACTCTTCAAGAAAGGAATGGGGCAGAAGGGAGCCCATATGTCAGTTTGTTTGACCTCAGTATTTAGGACGACATAGAAGTTGATTATTAAGGATGTGGTCTCAGGGTCCTTTGAGATCCGTCAGAAAATAGGCCGTAGTCTTTCCTGACAAATCTAATGGGGAGTTCTTTGAAGAAATAACAAGCAGGATAGACAAAGGAGAATCTGTTAATGCAGTACCTTTGGATTTTCAGAAGGTCTTTGTTACGCTGCCACACATAAGGTTGCTTAACAAGCTAAGAGATCAAGGCGTTAGCAGACAGATTCTGAAATGGATAAAGCAGTGTTTGATTGGAAACCACTCCCAGTAACTAGTGATACTCCACAGGGATCTGCTTTGGGACTGATTCTCTTACGTCATACGTTAATGATTTGGAGAATGGTATTAATGACTTTGTTGCAATGTATGCAGGTGGTATGAATGAAGTTCGAGGAGCATGTGGTTTTGAGGATTTAGAAAGGCTACAGAAGGACAGACTAATTAGGAAACTGGGCAATGAAATGGAATACAGTGTCGAGAAGTGTATGGTCATGTACTTTGGTAGACAAAATGGATGTGATATATTTTTTTCTAGATAGAAAAGAACACTGAGGTGCAAAGGCATTTGGGGATGCTTGTGCATGATTCTCTAAAGTTTAATTTGCAGGTTAAGTCTGTGGTGGGGAAGTCAAATGCGATGTCAGCATTCATCTCAAGAGGAATAGAACATAAAAGCAGGGATGTAATGCTGAAACTTCATAAAGCACTGCTGAGGCCGCACTTGGAGTGCTTTGAGCAGGTTTGGGCCTCCTAACTTCGAAAGGAATGTGTTTTACCTATATAGGATTCAACGGTTGTTCGCGGAAGTGATTCAATGATTGAATGGTTTGTCATATGACCTGCGTTTGATGCCTCTGGGCCAGTATTCACTAGAATTCAGAAGCATGAGGGGTGACCTTATTGAAGCCTGACGAATGGTGAAAATAACTTTGATAGAGTTGCTATGGAGATGACGGTTCCTCTGGTGGGATAGTCTACAAGCAGATGACCGTACCTCAGAATAGAGCGGCGCTCTATTAGAATGGGGTGAGCAGGAATTTATTTTACCATGGAATGGTGAATCTGTGGAAGTTTATCTTTTGCCACAGGCAGCTGTGGTGGCCAAATCTTTGTGTATATTTAAGAGAGAGATTGATAGATGCCTGATTGTCCAGAGCATGAATAGATTTGGTGAAAAGTCAGGAGACTGGGAATTAGAGCAAACTTGGATCAGGCATGATGAAATTGTGGAGAAGAATCGGTGGGTCAAATGGCCTAATTCTGCTCCTATATCGTATGGTCGAGTGGGGATGGAACATAACATAGTACATCAGCACATCATAGGAACACGCTCTTTGGGATCAAACCTGGAATCATTTTCCTGAACCGCCTTTTAATCCTCTTCATTGTTAACTCATCTTTTCTTATGTTAGGGGCCCAAACGTGCTAAGAATGCTCTAAGTGTTGCCTCATCAGGACTTTATAAATTCTCAACAGTACATCCTTTCTTTTATATGACAGTCCTCTTGAAATTAATCCAAAGATCGCATTTGCCTTCTTCACCACCGAGATATCCTGAACACTAACCTGCAGGAAAACTACACAAGCACTCCCAAGTCTCTTTGCACACTTCTCAGATAATTTTTCGCCCAACTTGTCCATTATCTACACACAATTAAAATCTGTTTTTATTCTCCTGTAACTAGGTGCAATGACAATCCTGTTGAGCATGCCATCCATACGGATCAATAGAACAGGACAGTACATTGAGGTGATAATAGATAAAAAATAACAGAGTAGCAATGCATTATTGTTTCACAGAAACAGCAGGGCAGGTAGACAACTGGCGCAAGGACATAACAAGTTATATTGTGAGGTTAAAGTCCACCTTATCTTGCTGGGGACCGTTCACTTTGCTTATAACTGCAGAATGGAATGCGTCCTTTAGCCTGTTTGTAGTGCTTTCCATTTCCTTTCTATATTCTACCCAAGTCGGATTCCAAACTGTCTAGCGTTGTAAGGTAATTCTGTGCCTGCTTTACCGATCACACTGGACGTACAGGCACAGTCCATGGTGGGCAGACAGGATTTCGTGATGTCCTCGGCTGTCTACAGCCCTCTGCGGTTCCTTGCAGTCATGAGCAAAGCAACAGCCGTACGAACGTGTGCAGTACCCTGTTGGGACACCCTCTATGGTAGATTGATGACATTTAGTGAGGGACAGAGGTCATAATTCAAAGTTCCTGTTGTTTGCTCCATCTTTATCATTTGAGAATCGTTTCATTCATAATTAATTTATATCCGCGTGTTGCTGGAGGGCAATCTGTGACTGTCATTGATCCTTTCTCCCAAGTAGTTCCATGAGCTTATTCCATGACGATTTTGTTAGATATCTTTCCAGTCTGTATCCCACCAACTCATTGATATATATATATATCAACCATCTTGTTCAACCTCTCTCCAATCCGCATCCCTCTACCTCAAGGATATAGATGAACCATCTTGTTCAACCTCTGTACAGTCTGGTTCCCTCCACCTCAATGATAAATATATCAAATATCTTGTTCAACCTCTGCCCAGCCTGCATCCCATCACCGCAATGATATATATCAAATATCTTGTTCAACCTCTGTTCAGCCTGTATCCCACCACTTCAAAGATATATATCAACCATCTTGTTCAACCTCTGTCCAGTCTGTACTCCGTCACTTCAATGATATATATCAAACATCTTGTTCAACCTCTGTACAGCCTGCATCCTACTAACTCAATGATATATATCAACCATCTTATTTAATCTCTGTCCAGCCTGTATCCCACCACATCAATGACAGAGATCAATCATCTTGTTGAACCTCTGTCCAGTCTGTATCCCACCACATCAATGATATATATCAACCATCCTGTTCAACCTCTCCCCAGCCTGTATCCCACCACTTCAATGATATATATCAACCATCTTGTTAAATCTCTGTCCAGTCTGTACCCCACCAACTCAATGATATATATCAACCATCCTGTTCAACCTCTGTCCAGCCTGGATCCCAACAGCTCAGTTGTTATTTACCCTTTCGATTCCTTATCTCTGGAGTGTGCCTTGCATTTGTAGCTTGTTAATGCAGCTAACTGTTGGGTCAATTTTAAGCAATTCTAGATCTGTATTCCCATGTAAGTTCATTCTGTCACATACCACAGTCCATTGCCATTACGTCTGCAAGTCATACCGCAGTGTATATTGCAAAATAGCAACAGCTTGGTGTTGTTTACATTAAATTCACTCCGCTGGTTTGTAACCTGACTTCCCAGCTGGTCCAGAGCACAATGCACCTTTGGTAGCCTTTCTCACTGCCTGCTACATCCCATCTCGGTATTTTTCACAAATTTGCTGCTTTAGTTTGCCACATTTTCATCTGTTATCTCAATCATTAACGTTAGTACCAAGCACCCAGTCGCTGTCCTTGCAGCACCTCGCGAGTCTCATGCCTCCATTCAGAGAGGCAACCATCTGCCAGCACTCTCCGGTTTCTCCACTTGCTTCCTCCTGAATCTTATGTACCTTTCCCTTTTGGATCAGCCTCCTATGCAGAATAATTTGATTAGACATGACCTGTCAATCTGACTATCCCTCTTCAAGCCCAGTATTTCGAAAACTATGAATTCCATTTCTTAAAATACCTTCCAAGGACATACCCAAGAGTGACGTCAGGATCACGTGCCAATAGTATCCCTTCTTATTTTTCTAGCCTTTCTAACACAAATGAGCAAAACCAGCTATCCTCCCATCCTCTGGCATATCATCTGTACCTCTGTGCATTTCTTATGTCTCTGACAGTGTTCAGCAGTTTGTGCACTGGCCTTCCACAGGATCGGAGGGAACATCTTGTCAGGCCCGGGTATTTATCCATTCTAATTCACCAAGCACCTGTTCTGTAATCTGCATACAATCTATTACATGAGGAACTTTTCCCGATTTCTATAGTCACTGTATCTGTCTCCCAGGTAAATGCAGGCAAACAAAAATTATTGAAGATCTACCCCATCCCTTTCATTGCCTTGACTAGATAGCATGCTGATCATTGTTGACAGTTAATTGGGCAGTAGCAAGTAGTACATGTGTCTCAATAAATTATTCCGCCACCAAATTGTCTGTATCCGAGGGAATGTGCTCATTATTGTTGTTGTTTACAAAGTTCACAAGAGTGATTCTGGATTGAAAAGTTTTATGTATGAGGAGCATTTGCTGTTTCTGGGCCTGATCTCAATGGAGGGGAGGTGACTCTCGGAACAGGAACCTCAATTAATTCCTGAAGTCTGGATAGAGTGGACAGGGTCAAGATGTATTCAACAGTAGAGGAGTCTAGTAACTGAGGTTACAATCTCAATTTATTCAACTGTATCTGGGGCCTTCCCTTCCATCATTCTGTCCAGTATCAGGATCTGAATTGAACATGAATCAATGCCTGATGGTTGATCATTGATATAAGCAATTGGCAGCCACAAAAACATGATGGAGTTTTAACCAATTGATTGAACAAAGAAGTTAACTTCATGTTTATCACCACAATGTATTGTGTGATATATTTTTAAGTATCCCATTGTTGCCCTTTGAAGCGGATAAGCCACATCCAACAACGTGTTTTGATTTTTGACCATCTTCTGCACTGCTGGAAGTTCTGTAGAGATGAATACACCAACAGATTGACTGGATGCACCTCGGGACAGGGTTCAAACAGCAAATGGAATTTTAGCTTCCCCATTACAAAACGGCTGAGAGCTCAATGTTCATCTTTGTCATAATGAAACTCAGAGCACGTGAGGTTGAATTCTATATTTCCTATTTTCAGTTAGTTCTGCTGAGCCACTTCCTCCATCACCAGGGTAACAGCCCACCAGAGCTGCAGAGTGTTGAACATATTTAGCACTCTCTGTTCACCGCCCCTCAGTGACCTCAGGAGCCGGTGTGGAGGCCCGGATGCCTTGAGCATCTACTGTATGGAATATATGATGTTTATGTTGCAATAAAGAGATAAGGAATGTATGTATGCATTTTTATGCAAATTCCTTCAGTTGCCACAAACATCTTGCAGTTAGCCGATATCTGTGCATCAAAAAGACAAAGACCTGTACTGAGTTTCCAGTGATTTATTTACAAGTTTATATTAAAAGCATTTTCTTGCAGTTGCACTGTGGGAGAATTGGCGGCGAATTGCACTGATCCAGGTCCCACTCCGCAATACGATAATAAACAGAGGAGCTCAAATTACCTGCTGAAGACAAGTTACAATATATTCCCACCCACTGGCGACCCATAGCCCGGGTTGGTTCTCCGCCCAGTTGCAACGTCATCAAGTTCTAGTTCTATTATGGGATGGAGTAGAGTGCTAATTTTAGAACTGGGATTAGACGAGGCACTGTTGACATTACCGACAGGAAAGAGTCCTGGGAGTGTTGTGCTTGGTCTATAATCCTGGGACGGGACTCCAGGATTACGGAACTGGCAGTGTTCTCCTGCGAGATATTACAGCTAAACAAATGACAACTAAACCTTCCTCGCTCGCACCCGACTTCTTCTTTCAACAGGGATCACTCTCTCAACAATTCCCTTGTTCATTCATCCCTCCTCACTAATCCCCCTCCAGCTGCTAATCCCTGCGAGAGGTCTAAATGCTGCACCTACCCGTACACCTCCTCCCTCACCTCGATTCAGACAGAAAACAGTCCATCCAGGTGAGGCAATACTTCACCTGCGAATCAGCTGAGGTCGTTTATTGTATTCCCCGCTCCCGATGTGGCCTCCTTTACATTGGTGAAACCCGCCATCAATTAGGAGACGTTTTGTCGATAATCTCTGTACCATCTGCCAGAAGGGAGACTTCCTAGTGTCCTAAGATTTTAATTCTGATTCCCATTCAAAGATCTCGATCAACGGCCTCCTTTTGTGCCAAGAGGAGACCGCCCTCAGGGTAGAGGATCAACACCTTATATACCATTTGGGTACCCTCCAACCTGAAAGTATGAATATTGATTTCTCTTTCCAATAAACAAATACCCACCCACCACCCACTTCACTCTTCTCTACTCTGAACTTTCATTTCCGCTCACCAGCCTATTACTTCCCCCGGGTCTCCTCTTTCCCTTTCTCCTATTGACAACTCTCCGATTCTTTATTCTCCAGCCCTTGACCTGTCCATCACTTGACTTCACCAATCACCTTCCAGCTCGCCTCTTTATCCTCGCCGACATTTTTATTCAGATATCTACCCCCTCCTCCTCAGGAATGAAAAAGGCTGGTGGTCCAAAATGTCGACTGTTTACTATTTTCTATACATACTGCCTGTTGTGCTGAGTTCCTCCGGCATTCTGTGTGTGTTGCTTTGGATTTCCAGCTTTGCAAGCTTTCTCATGTTTAAGTGTGGTAATTACCGTAACAATTATTTGTGCTTTGCTCAAATTGTACCTGGAATATGGTGTAAAATCCTGCTCCCCATACTAACACGGGTTATACAGACCAAAGAACAAACTGCCGGAGGAGCTCAGTGGGTCGGGCAGCATCTATGGAGGGAAATGGACCGTCAACATTTCGGGCCGAGACACTCCCTCTGGACTGAGAGTGGACGGGGAATCCTGGAGCACGGTGACGATCAGTGATCGTCTTCACATAAAACAGAGGCCGGCAGATGTGTGGAGACCGAAGTGATCGAGGAAATGAGGATTGAACATAAACGTGGCTGAGATCGGAGAGCAGCCGCCATCTTGTTGATGGTTGGAAGAGCTGAATGGCCTCCTCCTGATGTTTCTCACTTTATGTTTCAGTGTTCCTGTCCTGTGAGACAGGAGGAATCTGAATAGAAATTAGTGTTTATAAACATAGAAGTGATTTGAATGAAAACTTTTCGTGCCTGACCTGTGTATCGAATCGGGATGGGAATCGAACCCGTAACTTTGAGATCCGGGTGGTGGAGCGATGGCGACGCCAAAGGTACCGAGGGCAAAATAAAAAATGTATCTGGTGTAGATATGAAATAACGGGTGAAATGCGGCGGATGGGTCAGGCAGTGTGTGAGGGGCGAGGAACAGAGTCACCGGTTCAGCCGGGAGACCCTCCACTCGACAAGGTTCTCGCTCCAATTTCAAACGCAGATCTGCAGCATCTGCGGTTTTCGCTTCCGAGGCCCCGCCCCCGCTCTCACAGACTCCGAGTGGGCGGGGGTTATCTTTCCGTTCTCTTTTGAAATGGATCTTCGGTGGGGAGCCGGAGGACCGATCTCGCTGCTCTAGGGACAAATCGATAAATTTCTCTTTGGACAGTATTGAGGCCGCTCACTAGGGTTGAACGCAACTGACAATTTCCCATCCCGGGGAAGCCGATCCCGGGGGCCCGGAACCTCATGTTGGGCAGAGAGTCCCACTTCCTCGAACTGGCGGCCTCTTCCCACTTCCTGAATACAACCTGGTGTGGTCGGTCCGGGTTGTGGTACCGGCACAACGAACCGCCTGAGATGAGCCGCCGCTCAGCCCCCGGTGTTCTGGTCCCAGGAGCGGGATGAGGTGGTGATGCCGAGACTGAACCCATCCATTAAGATGTACCTGGTGAACTTTGCCTCCATCACCCTGCCCGGTATCGGATCCAAACTTCACCTGGATCGACACGTGGGGTCGATAATTATTTTACATATTTCCAGCACAATGGAAGCGGCCGTTCGGCCCGTTGTGTTCTTGCAGGCAGAGAGGGTTAAACAGAGCAATCGCACCCTCGGGACACTGCTCCACGTGTATGAGTAGTTCCATCTTTCCCCTTTCAGACAGGACAGTGAGATCCAGATCTCTCACGTCCTCTCGGGGGACTGGGAAGTTTATTTCCACCTTCTTTCCATTGCTACGAGTTGCCGAAATGCTGACAGTGTTTCCCGATATCTGGCCCTATTAATGCGAGAAATAAGTATTGTTCATTTATCTGGGTTTTTCGGAAACGCGCACACTCCCTCCTGAATTTCCAAAGGAGAAACCCAAGCTGGCTAATATTCCCACACGATTGAAATGGGGAATCTTTATTTTGTTTTCCATGTACAGAGGTGGAGTGAAAATCGTGTTTCGGTATTCTCCACACAGATCAATACATTGCAGCAGTACACTGAGATAAAACAGATCATTCTGGTTACAAAGAAAGTGCAGTGCAAGTAGATATGTGGTGCAAGGTCACATCGAAATAGACTGTGAGGTCAGGAGTCCACTCATCACGCTGTTCGCTTCTAACAGCAGAATGGACACCATCCTTGACCCGTTGCCTTGTTTCTGTTCCAGTTAATCTTCGACCCGATGGAAGGGTGAGAAGAGAGAATGTTCAGGGTCGTGGGGATCTTTCATTATGTTGGCTGCTTTACTGAGTCAGTGGGAAGTATAGACAGAGTCCATGGAGGGGAGTCTGGCTGCTATGATGTGGTCAGCTGTTTCCACAGTTCTCCGTTATTTCATTCAGTTAGAGGAAGAGCCGTAGCCGTGTGAAAATCTGAAATATCTGGATGGGGTACTTCCTGCGGTGCATTGATAAGGTATGTAGCGTAGAAAAGGGCATATACCACAGTTCTTATTGCTGGTTCTTGCTTCGTTATATTGGAATCTGTTATCTGGTAATCTGTAGTATTATTCCAGTATCTGTGTATTACTGGGCTACCATCAGAGAGTGCACTTGATTCCTTCTCCCATCTGGTTCGATCTGCTTATTTCCTGCCGATCATCCAGCCTGTATCCCACCACATCAATGACATATATCAACCATCTTGTTCAACCTCTGTCCAGCCTGTATCCCACCACCTCAATGATATATATCAACCATCTTGTTCAACCTCTGTCCAGTCTGCATCCCACCACCTAAATGATATATATCAACCATCTTGTTCAACCTCTGTCCAGCCTGTATCCCACCATCTCAATGATATATATCAATCACCTTGTTCAACCTCTGTCCAGACTGTATCCCACCACCTCAATGATATATATCAACCATCATGTTCAACCTCTGTCCAGTCTGTACCGCACCACCTCAATGATATATATCAACCATCTTGTTCAACCTCTGTCCATTCTGTACCGCACCACCTCAATGATATATATCAACCATCTTGTTCAACCGTTGTCCAGTCTGTATCCCATTGCCGCAATGATATATATCAGCAAACTCTCTTTCAAACTTTGTATTCATTGAGAGGTTTTGTTTAGCACCTTTCCAGGATTGATTTTTTTTTTTTTTTTGTTAGCTACAAGTACCAAAGGTTTAATTGAATACAGACGTGGAAGTGTAAAAGCGGACATTACCATTTTATTTTCCTTGTTACAAAATAGCTGCACTGTTAATCTTTGTCATAATGCAACTCGTAGCATTGATGTTCAGTTTATTTCCTATTTCGGTCAAATTCGGTGAGCCATTTCATCCGTATCAAGGGTAACAGATGCAAGAAGTTTCGCAGATTTTAACGCCATGTGGTCACCGCCTCTCAGCGCAGAGACAGTGGCCTCGGGAGCAAATGTAACAGAATGATAGTGGGAGGAAAGGATGCTGTGAGTATTGACTGTATGGGATGTATTACACCAGGGTCTGAATGAACTAAAAAAACTGGTTGCAGTGGGGTGCCATTTGTACTTTAGCGTGTTGCTGATGTTTTCCTACCAGTTACTGTCTGTGCATTAAAATGAAGAGGTGGAATAAAACTCCAGTTGCAGGAAATTTAAAGTAAGGAGACGAAAGTACGGGAAAATCTCAGCAGATCAACAGCATCAGTTCAGATATTGGGTCTTCCACCATTTCTCCTTTCACAGATTTAACCTGATGTACTGAGTTCCCATCATTTTCCACTTTATAGTTTTACATTTTGTTCCTGCTACACTGAGGGAAAAATGGCAGAGAGCTGTGCTGGGCAAGATCCCACACAGCAATGACATTGTGATCAAATGTGCTCAGTTAAGTTACTGGGAACAAGCTGAAAGTGTACCTGCAAACACGAGGAAATCTGCAGATGCTAGAAATTCAAGGAACACACACAAAATGCTGGTGGAACACAGCAGGCTAGGCAGCATCTATAAGAAGCACTGTCGACATTTCGGGCCGAGACCCTTCGTAAGGACTAACCGAAAAGAAAGATACTAACAGATTTCTAAGTAGTGGGGGGAGGGGGAAATTCGAAATGATAGGTGAAGACCGGAGGGGTTGGGATGACTCTAAGAGCTGGAAAGGTGATTGTCGGAAGTGATACAGAGCTGGAGAATGGAAAGGATCATGGGACGGGAGGCCTCGGGAGAAAGAAAGCAGGGGGGAAGCACCAGAGGGAGATGGAGAACAGGCAAACAACTAAATATGTCAGGGATGGGGTAAGAAGGGGAGCAGGGGCATTAATGGAAATGAGAGGTCAATGATCATGCCATCAGGTTGGAGGCTACCAAACTGAGTTTGGATTCATTTTGACAGTAGAGGAGGTCATGGATAGACATATCAGAATAGGAATGGGGCATGGAATTAAAATAGGTGGCCACTGGGAGATCCTGCTTTTTCAGGCGGACCGATCGTAGGTGTTAGGCGATACGGTCTCCCAGTCTGCGTCAGCTCTCACCAATATCTCACAAAGTTTGCTGATGATACCAAGCTGGGTGGCAGTGTGACATGTGATGAGGATGTTAGGAGAATTCAGGGTGACCTGGATAGGCTGGGTGAGTGGGCAGATAGTTGGTAGATGATGTTTAATGTGAATAAGTGTGAGGTTAGCCATTTGGGGGTAAGAACAGGAAGGCAGATTATTATCTGAACGGTGTAATGTTAGGTAAGGGGTAAATACAAAGAGATCTATGAGTCCTTGTTCATCAAACTGGAGGTGAATGAGCAAGTGCAGCAGGCGGTGAAGAAGGCTAATGGAATGTTGGCCTTTATTACAAAGGGAATTGAGGACAAGAGCAAGGAAATCCTCTTGCATTTGTACAGGGCCCTGGTGAGATAACACCTGGAGTACTGTGTACCATTTTGGTCTCCAGGGTTAAGGCAGGATATCCTGGCTGTAGAGGAAGTGCAGCGTAGATTCACAAGGTTAATTCCTGGGATGTCAGCCCTGTCTTACGTAGAGAGGTTAGAGAGACTCGGCTTGGACACGCTGGAATCAAGGAGATTGAGAGGGGATCTGATTGCAACATATAGGATTATTAAGGGATTGGACAAGACAGAGGCAGGAAATATGTTCCAGATACTGGGAGAGTCCAGTACTAGAGGGTATGGTTTAAGAATAAGGGGTAGGTCTTTTAGGACAGAGTTAAGGAAAAACTTCTTCTCCCAGAGAGTTGTGGGGGTCTGGAATGTACTGCATCCGAAGGCAGTGGAGACCAATCTCTGGATGCTTTCAAGAAGTAGCTAGATAGGTATCCTATGGATAGGGGAATCAAGGGATATGGGGACAAGGCAGGAACCGGGAATTGACAGTAGAAATTCAGCCATGATCTAAAAAATGGCGGTGCAGGCTCGAAGGGCGGAATTGTCTAATTCTGCACCTATTGTCTATTGTCTATAACATATAAAAGACACCACCGGAAGCACCGGACGCAGTATACCACAAGAGCCGACTCACAGGTGAAGTGTCGCCTAACCTGGAAGGACTGTCTGGGGTCCTGAATGGTGGTGAGCGAGGAAGTGCAAGGGTTGGTATAGAACTTGTTCAGTTTACAAGGATAAGTGCCGGGATTGATATCGGTGGGAAGGGATGGGGGGGACGTGTGGACAAGAGGGATACATAGGGAGAGATCCCAGCGGAAAGCAGAAAGATGGGGGAAGGGAAAGATGTGCTTGGTATTGGGATCCCGTTGGAGGTAGCGGAAGTTACTGAGAATTATACGTTGGACCTGGGGGCTGTTCGGGTGGTAAGTGAGGACAAGGGGAACCCCATACCGAGTGGGGTGGCGGGCTAATGGGGTGAGGGCAGATGTGCGGGAAATGGGAGAAATACGTTTGAGAGCAGAGTTGATGGCGGAAGAAGGAAAGCTCACATACTGTACTGAAACCGTCAGTCCACACAGCTCACACACTGGACTGAAAGCGACAGTCCAAACAGCTCACACACTACTGAAACCGTCAGTCCACACAGCTAACACACTACTGAAACCGACAGTCCACACAGCTCACACACAACTGAAACCGTCAGCCCACACAGCCCACACACTACTGAAACCGTCAGCCCACAGACTCACACACTACTGAAACCGACAGTCCACACAGCTCACACACTACAGAAAACGACAGTCCACACAGCCCACACACTACTGAAACCGTCAGCCCACACAGCTCACACACTACTGAAACCGTCAGTCCACACAGCTCACTCACTACTGAAACCGACAGTCCACTCAGCCCACACACTACTGAAACCGTCAGCCCACACACTCACACACTACTGAAACCGACAGTCCACACAGCCCACACACTTCTGAAACGGACAGTCCACACAGACCACACACTACTGAAACCGTCAGTCCACACAGCTCACACACTGTACTGAAACCGTCAGTCCACACAGCTCACCCACGACTGAACCAGTAGCCCGCACAGCTCACACACTACTGAAACCGACAGCCCACACAGCTCACACTCTGCTGAAACCGTCAGTCCACACAGCTCACACACTACTGAAACCGTCAGCCCACACAGCTGACACACTACTGAACCCGTCAGACCACACAGCTGACAAACTACTGAAACCGACAGTCCACACAGCTCACACACTACTGAAACCGTCAGCCTACACAGCCCACACACTACTGAACCCGTCTGCCCACACAGCTCACACACTACTGAACCCGCAGCCCACACAGCTCACACAGTACTGAAACCTTCAGTCCACACAGCTCACACACTACTGAAACCGTCAGCCCACACAGCTCACACACTACTGAAATCGTAAGCCCACACACTACTGAAACCGTCAGCCCACACAGCTGACACACTACTGAACCCGTCAGACCACACAGCTGACAAACTACTGAAACCGACAGTCCACACAGCTCACACACTACTGAAACCGTCTGCCCACACAGCTCACACACTACTGAACCCGACAGCCCACACAGCTCACACACTACTGAAACCGTCAGCCTACACAGCCCACACACTACTGAACCCGTCTGCCCACACAGCTCACACACTACTGAACCCGCAGCCCACACAGCTCACACAGTACTGAAACCTTCAGTCCACACAGCTCACACACTACTGAAACCGTCAGCCCACACAGCTCACTCACTACTGAAACCGACAGTCCACTCAGCCCACACACTACTGAAACCGTCAGCCCACACACTCACACACTACTGAAACCGACAGTCCACACAGCCCACACACTTCTGAAACGGACAGTCCACACAGACCACACACTACTGAAACCGTCAGTCCACACAGCTCACACACTGTACTGAAACCGTCAGTCCACACAGCTCACCCACGACTGAACCAGTAGCCCGCACAGCTCACACACTACTGAAACCGACAGCCCACACAGCTCACACTCTGCTGAAACCGTCAGTCCACACAGCTCACACACTACTGAAACCGTCAGCCCACACAGCTGACACACTACTGAACCCGTCAGACCACACAGCTGACAAACTACTGAAACCGACAGTCCACACAGCTCACACACTACTGAAACCGTCAGCCTACACAGCCCACACACTACTGAACCCGTCTGCCCACACAGCTCACTCACTACTGAACCCGCAGCCCACACAGCTCACACAGTACTGAAACCTTCAGTCCACACAGCTCACACACTACTGAAACCGTCAGCCCACACAGCTCACACACTACTGAAATGGTAAGCCCACACACTACTGAAACCGTCAGCCCACACAGCTGACACACTACTGAACCCGTCAGACCACACAGCTGACAAACTACTGAAACCGACAGTCCACACAGCTCACACACTACTGAAACCGTCTGCCCACACAGCTCACACACTACTGAACCCGACAGCCCACACAGCTCACACACTACTGAAACCGTCAGCCTACACAGCCCACACACTACTGAACCCGTCTGCCCACACAGCTCACACACTACTGAACCCGCAGCCCACACAGCTCACACAGTACTGAAACCTTCAGTCCACACAGCTCACACACTACTGAAACCGTCAGCCCACACAGCTCACACACTACTGAAATCGTAAGCCCACACACTACTGAAACCGTCAGTCCACAGAGCCCAGACACTACTGAAACCGTCAGTCCACACAGTCCACACACTACTGAAACCGTCAGTCCACACAGCTCACACACTAGTGAAACAGTAAGACCACTCAGCTCACACACTACTGAAACCGTTGGCCCATATAGCTCACACACTACTGAAACCGGCAGTCCACACAGCTCACACACTACTGAAACCGACAGCCCACACAGCTGACACACTACTGAACCCGTCAGACCACACAGCTGACAAACTACTGAAACCGACAGTCCACACAGCTCACACACAACTGAAACCGTCTGCCCACACAGCTCACACACTACTGAACCCGACAGCCCACACAGCTCACACACTACTGAAACCGTCAGCCTACACAGCCCACACACTACTGAACCCGTCTGCCCACACAGCTCACACACTACTGAACCCGCAGCCCACACAGCTCACACAGTACTGAAACCTTCAGTCCACACAGCTCACACACTACTGAAACCGTCAGCCCACACAGCTCACTCACTACTGAAACCGACAGTCCACTCAGCCCACACACTACTGAAACCGTCAGCCCACACACTCACACACTACTGAAACCGACAGTCCACACAGCCCACACACTTCTGAAACGGACAGTCCACACAGACCACACACTACTGAAACCGTCAGTCCACACAGCTCACACACTGTACTGAAACCGTCAGTCCACACAGCTCACCCACGACTGAACCAGTAGCCCGCACAGCTCACACACTACTGAAACCGACAGCCCACACAGCTCACACTCTGCTGAAACCGTCAGTCCACACAGCTCACACACTACTGAAACCGTCAGCCCACACAGCTGACACACTACTGAACCCGTCAGACCACACAGCTGACAAACTACTGAAACCGACAGTCCACACAGCTCACACACTACTGAAACCGTCAGCCTACACAGCCCACACACTACTGAACCCGTCTGCCCACACAGCTCACTCACTACTGAACCCGCAGCCCACACAGCTCACACAGTACTGAAACCTTCAGTCCACACAGCTCACACACTACTGAAACCGTCAGCCCACACAGCTCACACACTACTGAAATGGTAAGCCCACACACTACTGAAACCGTCAGCCCACACAGCTGACACACTACTGAACCCGTCAGACCACACAGCTGACAAACTACTGAAACCGACAGTCCACACAGCTCACACACTACTGAAACCGTCTGCCCACACAGCTCACACACTACTGAACCCGACAGCCCACACAGCTCACACACTACTGAAACCGTCAGCCTACACAGCCCACACACTACTGAACCCGTCTGCCCACACAGCTCACACACTACTGAACCCGCAGCCCACACAGCTCACACAGTACTGAAACCTTCAGTCCACACAGCTCACACACTACTGAAACCGTCAGCCCACACAGCTCACACACTACTGAAATCGTAAGCCCACACACTACTGAAACCGTCAGTCCACAGAGCCCAGACACTACTGAAACCGTCAGTCCACACAGTCCACACACTACTGAAACCGTCAGTCCACACAGCTCACACACTAGTGAAACAGTAAGACCACTCAGCTCACACACTACTGAAACCGTTGGCCCATATAGCTCACACACTACTGAAACCGGCAGTCCACACAGCTCACACACTACTGAAACCGACAGCCCAGACTGCTCACATACTACTGAAACCGTGTCTACACAGATCACACACTACTGAAACCGTGAGTCCACACAGCTCACACTCTACTGAAAACGTCAGTCCACACAGCTCACACACTACTGAAACCGTCAGTCCACACAGCTCACACACTGGTGAAACCGTCAGCCCACACAGCTCACAAACTACTGAAACCGATAGGTCACACTGCCCACACACTACTGAAACCGTCAGTCCACTTAGCTCACACACTGTGCTGAAACCGTCAGTCCACACAGCTCACACACTGCTGAAACCGACAGCCCACACAGCTCACACACTACTGAAACCGACAGTCCACACAGCCACACACTCCTGAAACCGACATTCCACACAGCAGACACACTACTGAAACCGTCAGTCCACACAGCTCACACACTACTGAAACCGACAGTCCACTCGGCCCACACAGCCCACACACTGTACTGAAACAGTCAGTCCACACAGCCCACACACTACTGAAACCGTCAGCCCACACAGCTCACACAGTACTGAAACCGTCAGCCCACACACTACAGAAACCGTCAGCTCACACAGCTCACACTCTTCTGAAACCGTCAGCCCACACACTACTAAAACCGTCAGTCCTCAGAGCCCACACACTACTGAACCGTCAGCCCACACAGCTCACACACTACTGAAACCGACAGTCCACACAGCTCACACACTACTGTAACCGTCAGTCCACAGAGCTCACACACTACTGAAACCGTCAGAACTCAGAGCCCACACACTACTGAAACCGTCAGACCACACAGTCCACACACTACTGAAACCGAAAGCCCTCACAGCTCACACACTACTGAAACCGTCAGTCCACACAGTTCGCACACTACTGTAACCGTCAGTCCACACAGCCCACACACTTCTGAAACCGTCAATCCACACAGCTCACACACTACTGAAACCGTCAGTCCACTTAGCTCACACACTGTACTGAAACCGTCAGTCCACACTGCTCACACACTACTGAAACCGACAGATCACACAGCTCACACACTACTGAAACCGGCAGCCCACACAGCCCACACACTACTGAAACCGACAGATCACACAGCTCACACACTACTGAAACCGAGAGCCCACACAGCTCATACACTACTGAAACCGACAGTCAACACAGCTCACACACAACTGAAACCGTCAGTCCACTTAGCTCACACACTGTACTGAATCCGTCAGTCCACACAGCTTACACACTACTGAAACCGACAGTCCACACAGCTCACACACTACTGAAACCGTCAGTCCACTTAGCTCACACACTGTACTGAAACCGTCAGTCCACACAGCTCACACACTACTGAAACCGTCAGTCCACACAGCCCACACACAACTGAAACCGTCAGTCAACACAGCTCACGCACTACTGAAACCGTCAGCCCACACAGCTCACACACTACTGATACCGTCAGTCCACGCAGCTCACACACTACTGAAACCGTCAGTCCACGCAGCTCACACACTATGAAACCGTCAGCCCACACAGCTCACACACTCCTGAAGCCGACAGTCCACTCATCTCACACACTACTGAAACCGTCAGTCCACTCAGCCCACACACTACTGAAACCGACAGTCCCCACAGCTCACACACTACTGAAACCGTCAGCCCACACAGCTCACACACTACTGAACCCGCAGCCCGCACAGCTCACACACTACTGAACCCGCAGCCCATACAGCTCACACACTGTACTGAAAGGGTCAGTGCACACAGCCCACACACTACTGAAACCGTCAGTCCACACAGCTCACAGGCTACTGAAACCGAAAGCCCACACAGCTCACACACTACTGAAACCGTCAGTCCACACAGCTCACACACTACTGAACCGTCAGCCCACACAGCTCACACACTACTGAAACCGACAGGCCACACAGCTCACACACTTTTGATCCGTCAGCCCACTCAGCTCACACACTACTGAAACCGTCAGTCCACACAGCTCACACACTACTGAGACAGTAAGTCCACTCAGCTCACACACTACTGAAACCGACAGGCCACACAGCCCACACACTACTGAAACCGACAGTCCACACAGCTCACACACTGCTGAAACCGTCAGTCCAAACAGCTCACACACTACTGAAACCATCAGTCCACACAGCTCACACACTACTGAACCGTCAGTCCACACAGCTCACACACTACTGAAACCATCAGTCCACACAGCTCACACACTGTACTGAAACCTTCAGTCCACACAGCTCACACACTACTGAATCCGTCAGTCCACACAGCTCACACACTACTGAATCCATCAGTCCACACAGCTCACACACTGTACTGAATCCGTCAGTCCACACAGCTCACACACTACTGAAACCATCAGTCCACACAGCTCACACACTGTACTGAAACCTTCAGTCCACACAGCTCACACACTGTACTGAAGCCGTCAGTCCACACAGCTCACACACTACTGAATCCGTCAGCCCACACAGCTCACACACTACTGAAACCGTCGGTGCAATGTGGCAACAAGTGGCAAACACAGAATAATTAGAAAATTAGTAAAGCAATTCATATTAAAAATACTAGTTGTAAATCCTGAAGCGTGAGTTCATAGGTTGTAGCATCAGATCAACTTTGGGGTAGGTTTTGGTTCAGGAGTCTGACAGTTGAGGGGTAATAACAGTTCCTGAACCTGATATTGTCAGCCCTGAGGTTCCGGTACTTTCTTCCTGATTCAACAGTGACAGAGAGAGCACGGCCTTGTGGTGGGAGACCCTGATGATGGATGCTGACTCCTGCAATGACTCACCTTGTAAATGCCACCCCCCCTTATCCCTACCAGTCGATCGCTGTTCCTCCTGTGACTTCAGCAATGTCTCTCACTATGAGGAGTGTAAATCATGAAGTAAAAAAAAAGAAACTCCCTCCCCACCCCCTGCATCAAAAAGAACGTCATCCCGATATTCAAACCTCAAAACCCACCCCTCCCGCACAAAAGGGAACAATAACATTGAACCCCGATAAAAAGAAAACAACTCTACCCCGCACAACTGTGGAAGAGCCGGTGTCACCAGTGTGGAGGCGGCCGCACCGGGAGCAGCGGACACAACAGGCGACCCCGGAAAATTCACAGGCGAAGTTTCGCCTCACCTGGAAGGATGTTTGGACAACGGAGAGAGTTCGGCCGTCCGGCCCTTTCACTGTGACACCCCGAACTCCACATCAAATCCGTCCAAACGAATCTGGGCGAACTTTAATGACCAATAAATATAATTCCTCTCAGCGATCAGCTGTCTGAATGATTCCCTGACTCTGAGAGGAAGGGGTATCTATGGTCCACACTGTCAGGTTGTTGAGTTTACCAGGAAACAAAGACTGCAGGGACGAAAGGTTTTCTGTTGACTAATACACTGTGTGTGGACCCCGCTGGCAATTCTGGTGTTGTGACCCGAATCGAGACAAACACCACGCTGCCCACTCCACCAACAACACGGCAGAGCAGGACACATAACAGGGGACTTTCCATCCCACAACACTGGATTCAGTGATGAAACCCGTGATTAATGTTGTTGTCTCACCGAAAAGTCCGTTAAGGTGCTTTTGAATGCTAGCGCTCTCCCACAGGTGACGTCACACAGCTCCTCTTCCCACGCGCCTGATGTCACACATGAGCTCCCCACACCGGAATTTGCCGTCATGTGCGTGATGTCTTACGTCACCCACGCGCAGCTGTGCTCGAGCTTTATCTGTTCAACGGCTGGGCTAATAATAACGTGACCAGCCGCTGTCAACAGAGGATTCAGCAGCTGCGCTATTCCCATTGGTGCGAAGCGATGTCAATCACTGGTTACAACCATTCGCGGAGGCGGACAAGCCGAGTGGGCGTTACCCCGCAGAATTCGTCTCCCGCTCAAGCGCCGACCGCCTCATCAGAGCGGAGAAAACTTCAAAGTAAATGTCCGCTTTCTGAATTATTTCCATTTCCCTCCGAGGGAAGTTGGGGGCGTTTTTGAAGCGTCTCCTGAGGCCGGAGTCTGATGTATCACTGAGCGGTAGTAGGAGACCGTTCGGCCCGTCGGTTTGATGCCGGTTCCCCGGGAAGGGAGGGAAAGGGGGGATTTTATTGAAAAAATGAAGATGGTGTGAGAGGGGGCGGACAGGAAGTTTGTCCCGGTGGGGACAGGAGGGGTTCTTCTCTGGAAATGTCTGAGCCCACGGTGGTGTCGAGCAGAGGGATTCACCACATTTGGGGGGCAAACACCGGCAGACTGTTGGTCCGGGTAAAGTGACAAATATTTGGTCTTTGTTGAGATTGTACCTGGAATATTGTGTAAACTCTCGCTCCCCATACTAACACGCGTTATACAGACCAAAGTACAAACTGCAGGAGGAACTCAGTGGGTCCGCCAGCATCGGTGGAGGGAAATAGGCCGTCAACATTTCGGGGCGAGTCCCTCCCTCCGGACTAAGAGTAGACGGGAAATAGTCAGAGAAAAGAGGTGAGGGGTGGGTTTGATGCAAGAGCTGGGGACTGGGAGGTGGATACAGGTGAGGGGCAGGTGGGAAGTTTGAAATAATGACGGGTGGGTGGAGAGTGATCGGGGCAACACGGGGCTGAAACGATAGAATTTAGCTCCATGGACGATTATCAAGGAGGTTAGAAAGTACTTATTTTATGGATTCACCGGATGGAATCCTGGAGCACGGTGACCCCGGGAGTCTCTCTTCTACCGTTGCCTTCATTGTGAAGTCTTTCGCCTCACGGAGTTATTTCTGAAATCGGAGCTTGTTACCTGAACTATTATTTATTTAATGCAGAATGTGGAAGGATAAAGTCAGTCACTACACTTTTAGTTTCAAAGTTACGAAATGGCCGCTGTGTTAATCTTTGTCGGTCGGAGACTCTCCACATTTAAAATTGAGTCTAATATTTCCTTTTTTGTTCATTTTTGAGAGACAATTTCCCTGTTGCCAGGAATAGCAGCAGGATCTGCAGGGCGTGGAGCAATTTTTTTTCGCTCTCTGGTCACTTCCCCTCATTGAGAGTTAGCGGCCTCGGGAGCAGATCTTAGTGGGGTAGGGAGGATGTTGTGAACATTGACTGTATCGACTGCATTATCCCTGTGCTGGAATGAAGCGAAAACTGATGAATGTGGGCGTTACATTTGTGCAACTTTGTTCAGGCCGTCACAATCATCTTGTGATCAGTCAATAGTTGTGCATCATTTAAAGTCAAAAGAGAAAATGCTGTAACCGTTCAGCAGATCGGGCAGCAACTTGGACAGTCCCAGGTCAGATACAGAGTCTTCCACAGTTTCTCTTTCCACAGATCCAACCGAGTTTCCAGCATTTAATTTCAATTTGAAATGAAAAGCCTGTTATTCCTGTTAGCCCACAGGAAATGCGACGGCCAATTGTGCTGGGCAAAATCTCATTTAACAATCGGACAATGATAAAATGCTTTCAGTTTAGCTGCTGGAGACATTGTGAAATGCATCCCTGCCTGCTGGTGACCCGCGCTCAGGTTTTCCAGCCCAATATCTGCTCCAGTCAGAGGATTATCAGGTTCCCATTCTGCCAGAGGTTGATGCAGAAGTGTCAGCTTTGGAACTCTGAATGGCCGACACACTGCAGCATGTTACCGGCAGTAAGGGAGTCCTGGGAAATTGGTGCTTGGACTGTAAACCTGGGATGCAGACTCCGAGTATATGGAACTGTCAGCTTTTGGGATTTAACCAGGTCAGTACTTCTGCAGCTGGGGCTGAATGTTTCTCCTTCCATAATGAATCAGAAGTCTTGGGTTGCTGGACATTGGTTGTGGGGAAATCCCTGATGTGGGGACGATGTGCGAGGTAAGTGGCACGTTCAGCTGGGCGACCCTATGACAGCTTTTAACCCTGGTGAAATGGATCTGGGGATCGGGCTGCTCTGGCTTATGAGATGTGGACATAGTGTTTATGGTCTGGCTTCAGTTGTTTTTTTTCCGGAGTTCCTTTGGAGACAATGAGTGCTAATCTGAGGAGATAATGAGTTCCTATACCATCCCTCACATGGAGAGGAGGTCAGTAAATGTTTGCAGCAGTAGAATTCGACGCAGTGGTTCAGTGTTCAAAACGTGTTTGGACATTTCCCCTCCCTGTCACCTGTCTGTTAGGCAATGGTCCTGGACCTGTGCTCAATGGAGTTCAGAACCGCAGTGGGGTGGTGCTTGTTTAAGTAAACCTACCGAATGCTGAAAAGCCTGGATACAGTGGACATGGAGAGGATGTTTCCATTAGACAGAGAGTCTGGGATCTGACAGAACAGTTTCGGAATAAAGATGCTTTCCTTTAAAATTGAGATGAGGAGAATATCTTCAGTAAAGGGTGGCTGACCTGTGGAATTTGTTGCCACACAGGGTGGATCAAGCAGCCATTTGGTTATATTTATGGCAGAGATGAATATATTTGTGATTGTTCCAAGTCGCGAGGAAGTCCATGGGTCAACCCATGGAAGGCTGCTGGACCAGACGACATCCCTGGTAGAGTGCACAGAGGATGTGCAGTCCAGCTAGCAGACGTCCTCACTGACAGCTTCGACATCTTCAACATCTCCCTGAGCAGCACCACCGTTCCAACGTGCTTCAAGGCCGCCACCGTCGTCCCCGTGCCGAAGAAGTCTTCACCGTCCTGCCTAAATTACTACCATTGCACTCACATCCATCATCATGAAGTGTTTCGAGAGGCATATCAAGACCCTGCTGTCCCCCTCACTGGACACCCTGCAGTTTGCGTACCATCCCAACCGCTCAATAGATGACGCCATTGTCATCACCTTCCATCTGGCCTTAATCTGCCTGGACAAGAAAGACACATACATTCGGATGCTGTTCATAGAATTCAGTTCAGCATTCAACACAATCATTCCTCAGAAACTGATTGGAAAGCTGAGCCTATTAGGCCTGCATACATCCCTCTGCAACTGGATCCTAGACTTCCTGACTGGGAGGCCTCAGTCAGTGCAGATCGGGAGCAGCATCTCCATCACCAACACACTGAGCGCGGGTGCTCCCCAGGGCTGCGTGCTCAGTCCACTGCTGTTCACTCTGCTGACCCACGACTGTGCTGCAACACACAGCTGGAACCATAACATCAAGTTCGCATCAGCAAAAACGACGAGTCAGCTTACAGAGAAGAGGTGCAGCGGCTAACGGACTAGTACAGAGCCAATAACCTGTCTCTTAATTTGAACAAAGCGAAAGAGATAGTTGTTGACTTCAGGAGGGCATGGAGCGACCTCTCCCCGCTGAACATCGACGGCTCCGCGGTGGAGATCGTTAAGAGCACGAAATTTCTTGGTGTTCATCTGGCGGAGAATCTCACCTGGTCCTTCAACACCAGCTCGATATCAAAGAAAGCCCAGCAGCGTCTCTACTTTCTGCGAAGGCTGAGGAAAGTCCATCTCCCACCCCCTATCCTCATCATATAGAGCATCCTGAGCAGCCGCATCACGGCCTGGTTTGGAAATTGCTCCATCTCGGATCGCAAGACCCTACAGCGGATACTGAGGTCAGCTGAGAAAATCATTGGGGTCTCTCTTCCCGCCATTACGGACATTTACACTACATGCTGCATTCACAAAGCAAACAGCATTATGAAGGACCCCATGCACCCCTCATACAAACTCTTCTCCCTCCTGCAGTCTGGGAAAAGGCACCGAAGCGCTTGGGTTCTGACAATCAGACTATTTAACAGTTTCTGCCCCCAAGCTATCAGAATCCTCAATACCCAGCGCCTGGTCTGACACCTTGCCCTATTGTCCTGTTTATTATTTATTGTAATGCCTGCACTTTATGCAGTCCTGGGTAGGTCTGTAGTCTAGTGTAGTTTTTGTGTGTGTTTTTTATTTCTCTTTGTGTTTTTTTTTTACGTAGTTCAGTCTAGTTTTTGTAATGTGTCATTTAACACATTGGTCCGGAAAATTTTTTACTCTGTACTGTACCAGCAGTTGTGGTCGAAATGACAATAAAAATGACTTGACTTGACTTGAGCTTTAGGGTCACAGGAGGAAGGCAGGAATATGCTATTGGAATAAAATCAGCCATGGATCAATGGTGGAGCAGACTCAATGGATAAGGTCACCTAATTCTGCTCCTGTGACTTACGTCTTACCATGACTCTGTGTTTACACTGCAGCCAAATCCGTTTTACATCAGTAAAGCCGTTGCTTATGAAAATAGTAAACAACAGGATACGGCACTGACTAAACCACCCAAACCAGATCACCCTGGAAAGTCCTCCCCAGAAACATTTGGGGTTTTGTGACCCAACTCAAGAAAAAAGCCAGGCTGCCCACTCCGTCAACAACATGACAAATCCAGGCATGTGTCAGTGCCTGAGAGGATAGTGCAGGAGGGAGGGATTCAGATTTTTATATAATTGGGTTTTGTTCCAGGGAAGATGGGATCTGTTCCGACGGGACGGTTTAAACCTGAACTGGAGCGGTACTAATATTCTTGCAGGAAAGTTTGCTAGTGCTTCTCGGGGGGGAGGGTGGGTTAAACTATATTTGCAGGGGGCAGGGATCCAGAATGCGAGAGAGGATAGCAAGATGAAGAATAAAGGTGGGGAATACACGGTTCTGGAATATTAAGTGTGTAGAAGAGAAAGGTGAGGCGGAACAAATGATAAGGAGGACACACGTACAGAGGGATGGTCTGACGGAACATAGAGTTAAATGTGCATAAAGAATAAGTAAATTTAGGAAGGACAACAAAGTTCTAGGGGCGTATAGCCCGATGGGAGTTAGGGGAGCTGGGTTAAGCACAATAGGCAGCGATTCAAATAGGGAGAGGAGAAATGGGCTAAAAATTCTATATCTGAATGCACGAAGTGTCAGAAATAAGGCGGATGAGCTTGAAGCTCTGGTGCGAATGGGTAACTATGATGAGGTTAGGATAACGAAGACATGGCTGCAGGGAGATCAGACCTGGGAAATGAATGTACAAGGGTATACGTGCTATCGTAGGAGCAGAAATATGGGCAGAGGTGGTGGGTGGCCCTGTTGGTGAGGAATGAGATTCAGTCCTTTGCAAAGGGGGACATAGGATCAGGAGAAGTAGAGTCTGTGTGGATAGAACTGAGGAACAGTAAGGGCTAAAATACCCTAATGGTTGTTGTCTACAGGCCACCAAACAGTAGCATGGATATTGGGTGCAAGTTGAATAGGGAGTTAACATTGACATGTGGCGAAGGTAATGTTGCAGTAGTTATGGGGGATTTCAACATGCAGGTGAACTGGGAGAATCAGGTTGGTGCTGGATCCCAGGATAGGGAGTTTGAAGTGTGCCTACGGGATGCATTCTTGGAACAGCTTGTACGAGAGCCGACCAGGGACGGCTATTCTGGATTTAGTCTTGTGTAATGAACAGAATTTGATAAGCGATCTTGAAGGAGCCATTAGGAGGTAGTGACCATAATATGATAAGTTTTTATCTGCAATTTGAGAAGGATAAGGGCAGATCGGAGGTGTCAGTGTTGCAGTTGAACAGGGGAGACAATGGAGCTATGAGGGAGGAGCTGGCCAAAGTTAACTGGACGGATATCCTAGCAGAAAAGACAGTGGAACAGCAATGGCAGATATTCTTGGGAATAATGCACAAGGTGCAAAATCAGTTCATCCCCCAGAGAAAGAAGGATTCAAAGGGGGGAAAGGGGCCACAGTGGTTGACAAAGGAAGTCAGAGATTGCATAGCATTAAAACAAGGAAGTAAGGGCAGAGATAAAGTGAGTTGGAGGACAGATGATTGGGACATTTTTAAGGAACAACAGAACTTAACTAAAAAGGAAATACGGGGAAAAAATGAGGTACGGACGGAAGCTAGCCAGGAATGTAAAGGAGGATAGCAAAAGCCACTTTAGCTCTGTCATACTATCTTAGAAAGAACATAGTTAAGAACAATATTGGGCCCTTGAAGAATGATTTGGTGAAATTCTTATGGGAAACAGAGAAATGGCAGATGAATTTAATAAGTACTTTAGATCTGTCTGCACCAGGGAAGACACAAACAATCTCCCAGATGTATGGATGGGCCAAGGACATAGGGTAACAGAGGAAATGAAACAGATTGACATTAGGAAGGAAACGGTGATGAGGAGACTGATGGGAATGAAGGCTGACAAATCCCCAGGTCCAGATGGTCTGCATCCTCGTGTATTGAAGGAAGTGACCCTGGAAAGTGCGGATGCATTGGTAATCATTTTTCAATGTTCCTTAGATTCAGGATCAGTTCCTGAGGATTGTCGAATGGCTAATATTATCCTACTTTTTTAAGAAAGGAGGGAGGGAGAAAACAGAGAACTATCGTCCTGTCAGCCTAACATCTGTAGTGTGGAAGATGCTAGAGTCCATTATTAAAGATGAAATAGTGGCATCTCTAGATAGCAGTTATAGGATTGGGCCGAGCCAGCATGGGTTTACCAAGGGCAAATCATGCTTGACTAATCTATTGGAGCTTTTCGAGGATGTAATCACGAAGTTAGACAAGAGAGATCCAGTGGATGTAGTGTACCTCGATTTTCAAAAGGCATTTGATAAGGACCCACATAGGAGATTGGTGGATAAAATCGGAGCTCATGGCATTGGGAGGAAGATATTGACATGCATAGAAAACTGGTTGGTAGATAGAAAGCAAAGGGTAGCGATGAATGGGTGTTTCTCGGAATGGCAGGTGGTTACTAGTGGGGTGCCCCAGGGCTCGGCATTGGGACCACAGTTGTTTACGATTTACATCAACGATTTAGATGAAGACAATGAGAATAACCTCAGCAAGTTTTCTGATGATACTAAGCTGAGTGGCTGTGTGACATGTGATGAGGATGTTAGGAGTATTCAGGGTGTCTTGTATAGGCTGGGTGAGTGAGCCGATACTTGGCAGATGACGTTTAATGTGAATAAGTGTGAGGTTATCCACTTTGGGAGTAAGAACAGGAAGACAAAAGTATTATCTGAACGGTGTAGTGTTAGGTAAGGGAGAAATACAAAGAGATCTAGGAGTCCTTGTACATCAGTCACTGAAGGTGAATGAGCAAGTGCAGCAGGCTGTGAAGAAGGCTAATGGAATGTTGGCCTTTATTACAAAGGGAATTGAGTACAAGAGCAAGGAAATCCTTTTGCATTTGTACAGGGCCCTGGTGAGACCACACCTTGAGTATTGTGTACAAGTTTGGTCTCCAGGGTTAAGGAATTACATCCTGGCTGTAGAGGAAGTGCAGCGTAGATTCACGAGGTTAATTCCAGGGATGTCCGGACTGTCTTATGCAGAGAGGTTAGAGAAACTGGGCTTGTACACGCTGGAATTAAGGAAATTGAGAGGGGATCTGATTGCAACTTATAAGATTATTAAGGGATTGGACAAGATAGAGGCAGGAAATATGTTCCAGATGCCGGGAGAGTCCAGTAGCAGAGGGCATGGTTTAGGAATAAGGGGCTGCTCATTTAGGACAGAGTTAAGGAAAAACTTCTTCTCCCAGACAGTTGTGGGGGTCTGGAATGCACTGCCTCGGAAGGCAGTGGAGACCAATTCTCTGGATGCTTTCAAGAAGGAGCTAGATAGTTATCTGACGGATAGGGGAATCAAGGGATATGGGGACAAGGCAGGAACCGGCTATTGATAGCAGATGATCAGCCATGATCTCAGAATTGCGGTGCAGTCTCGAAGGGCCGAATGGTCTACATCTGCAACAATTGTCTATTGTCTATTGACTTTCCCTCACACGGCACTGGATTCAGCGATGACATCTATTATGTTTCCTTCGTTGCCCCCGTGAAATCATTAAAAGTATCTTTTTTAAATCATTAAAAACAGCTTTTGAAAATAAGTTCTCACCCACATGTGCCGTCACTCTGCGCCGCTGATATGCCTGATGTCACGTGTGGGTTCCCCAGTCTGGGATCTGACATCGCATGTGTGCAATTCCTTACGTCACACTGGCTCTGAGACGGTTGAACTTTACCGGCTGAGGTAACAATTATCTGATCCACCCACACCATCCCACAGTCAACAGAGGAGTTACTCCCTTTCCATTAGTGTGAAGCAATGTAAATCACTGTTTACTGTCAATAGCAGAAATGGGCCTGCTGAGAGGGCATTACCCCCACTGGACCATCTCCTGCTCCCGATCTGAACTTCCAATCAAAATGGAACAAACCTCAAAGTAAATGTCCAGCTTTCTGTATTATTTCCATTTTCCTCCATGGGAAGTTGGGTGCTTTGTGAAGTGACTTCTGCGGCTGGAGTATAATGAATCACTGACAGGTAGGTGGAGACCACTCGGTCCAGTGGATTGATGCAGGCTTCTCGCAGAGTGTGATCTGGCAGAAGGACGACTGTGAGGGATTTTACTGTGAGCGTGAAGATAGAGTCAGGGGGGTGAACAGCATGGTGTCTGAGAGGGTGTTTGTCCCAATGGGGGATCAATGAGCAGGATGGGGAAAGGGCGCATTAACAGTGGAGAAGTGACAAGGGGGCTCATCTGTGGAAATGTCTGACGCCATGGTGGTGGCAAGGAGAGATATTCACCACTTTGGGTGACTATTACTGGCAGACTGTTGACTTGCAAGTGGGGCTAATGGTCGAGGCAAAGTGGATTGGAATGATGATGGGGGCAAGAATGGACTGGTGTGGTGTATTATTAAATGACAGGATAGACGTGCTGGGCCGAATGGCCTGCTCCTGTTCCTGTGTTTAAAGAGAAAGAATAACCAGACCCTTCTTGGGCCTGCAGGATATCCCAGTCGGTGTTGTAGCGACCGGTGCTTGGAGCTCAGTTGTTCCCATACTGTGTCAACAATTTGACCGAAGGATCAAATTCAACATTTCCAAGTCAGCTCTTGAAAAAAAGGTATATTTGTACAAAGTTAATGACAGAGAATGTATATTTATGATTATTGACACAACATATATATTTGCATATTGTTAATGATATAAAACTGTTATTACTCTATTGATAACGACACAGAATTGTATAATTTATGTTCCGTGTATTATTTGAATGTACTTGCCTGTGATGTTACTACAAGTCAGGTTTTCTCTGTACCTGTACCTTCCCGTACTTGTGCAGTTGACAATAACTTCAACAGGACCTGAGAAATCTCAGTGAGATTTGATTAGTGATGATCATCTTGGCAGCTCGCTAGGCCCAACATAGAGATACTACAGCGTTAGTACCAGACCCTAACAGTGTCGATGAGCAGATGGATCTTGAAGTCCCAAGTTCATCGCTCCCTGAAGGTGGCTACACCGATTGACAAGGTGCTTAAGAAGCCAAATGACGTGTTTGCCTTTTTTAGTCAAGATATTGCATTCAAAATTCAGGAAGTTATGTTGCAGCTTCATAAAACTCGAGGTAGGCCACATCTGGATTAATTCATACAGTTCTGGTCGACTCATTCCAAGAAGGATGTCAGTGGCCCTGGAGATGGCGCAGAAGAGGCTCACCGGGATATTGACTCGATTCGAGGGCATGAGCTATTACAAGTGTTTGGACAAACTTGGGTTGTTCTCTCTGGAGCGACACAGGCAGGGATGAGACGATGGAGCTGTATAAGATGATGAGAGGCATAGATAGAGAAGACAGATAATATATTTTTTATCCGAGTTAGAGATGTCTAATACAAAAAGCCATGTATTTAAAGTGAGAGGGCGCAGTTTGAAAGGAGAAGTGAGGGACAAGTGTTTTTAACAGAGAGAGTAGTGGGTTGCTAGAATGTGCTGCCTGGGGTGAAGGTTCTGACAGATACACTGTTTATTTTTAGAGATATTTAAATCAGCACATGAATGTGAGGAACATGCAGATACTCTTTCGGCAGAAGGGATGAGTTGGCCATTTGATTCCTAATTTAATTTGCTGAGCATAATATTTTGGACCCAAGAGCCTGTTCTGGTACTCTACTGTTCAATGTTCTGTGTCTCTTGTTGAGAGGTTTCGGGGAGACGGAAGCAAAGGGGGTAAGTGTGAACAACAGGTCCGCTGGAGCCCAGTGTGGGAAATATGAGATCACCCACTTCTGTAGGAGAAACGGAAACATAATGTTTAACTGGTGAGGGAATGAGGTGCAGTAGGGAGGGAGAATCTTAGATCGTACACTGTATTTATTGTAAGAGTTATTAGGTTTAAGTGTGAAAATGTATTTAACAATTATTTGGACTTTGTTGTGATTTTACCTCGAATGCGGTGTAAAGTCCTGCTCCCCATACTAACACGGGTTATACAGACCAAAGAACAAACTGCCGGAGGAGCTCAGTGGGTCGGCAGCATCTGTGAAGGGAAATGGACCGTCAACATTTCGGGCCGAGACCCTCTGTCTGGACTGAGAGTTGACGGGAAATAGTCAGAGAAAAGAGGTGAGGGGTTGGGATGAGGCAAGAGCTGGGGAGTGAGAGATGGATCCAGGTGAGGGGGAGGAGGGAATGTGGGAGCAGTGACAGGGTTGGGAGGTGAGTGGTTGGGGCAACACGGGACTTTAGAAGATGAAAATTAATTCCACAGAGGATTGATAAAGAGGTTAGAGAGTATTTATTATAGAGAGTGCAATGAAAATTCACCAGACTGGTCCCTGGTGTGGTGAGGTCATCATATGAAGAAAGATCAAATGTGATAACCCTTTCATTTAGAGAATCGAAGGCTGAGAGGTGAACACATTGAAATGCACAACATCATTAACGTTTGAACCAGGGATCCCAGTCTCTGAAAAAGGCAGTGGACTGACCGGTACTGTGATGAGGAGAAATGTTTCCACTCCAAGGGTGGTGAATGTCTATAAATTCCCACCACAAAGGACAGTGAAGACTCAGTCATCGTCCTCACATAAAACAGAGGCTGGCAGATGTGTGGAGAGTGAAGGGATCGAGGAATTGAGGATAGGGCAGAAACACGTAACTGAGATGGGAGAGCAGGATTCATCTTGTTGATGGTTTGAGGGGCTGAATGGCCACCCCTGCTGTTTCTCACATGATGTTCCTGTCCAGTGAGACCGGAGGAATGTGAATAGAAATTAGTGTTTGTACACAAATGAGTGATTTAAATGAAACCTGCACATTTCCCGTTTGGTTCTGAATTATGCGACAGACCGGGATGGGATTCGAACCCTTAACTCTGTGACCCGGTGGTGGGGTGAAGTGAACGGGGAAGATACGGAGAGAATAATTCATAATGTAGCTGGTGTAAATATGGAATAATTTGGAAATAATTTGGTGGGTAGGTAGTGTTTTTGGGGCGAGGAGCAAGGTCACTGGTTCAGGTGGGAGACCCTCCACTGGACATGTCCCATTTCCCACTCCCGTTTTACCACAGATCTAGATCCTGATGTCAGTTTTTGACTAGAGAAAAATGGACCTGAAGATCGAACCACCAAGCTTTTTTAGGTGTTGGGCTCAGATATTTGGTTCTGAAGTTCATTTGGAAGCAAAGACTGCTAATCTGAGGAGAGGATTAAGCTCCTATTCCAAATGCCGAGATTAAACTCGATCCTGTGTTCAAACCATATGCAGAAATTTGCCCCCAAATGTCACCTGTCTGTCAGGCAGAGGAAATCAAACAGAAACTCAAGACCGCACAAAATGCAGGAGGAACTCAAGTTTGGAGGCTGGGATGGCCCAGTAATATCTTGCGCTAGTTTGTGTGTGTGATGTTTGGATTTGAGAAAGTCAGGATGCTGGAGATCTGCACTAAACGTGGAAAATGTTTGAAGCCATTCTAACGAAAGTTTGTGAACCTGAATTGTAACTCTGTTCCTCTTCCCACAGCTGTTCCCACCTGCTGACCGTTTCAAATAATTCCAGTTTATCTTTTAATTACATTCACCCTGGAATGGTTTAAATCTCCTGGTATTTGACCAGTGCATTGGTGCACATTTTGTGATGGTTAGTGCAGCAGTAAGAAAAAGTGTTTTTTCCCTGTAAATTACCCTGGTACCGATTTGCCTGCTATTGCTGAAAATGTGTTCAGTACAGTTGTTGCTAACAATGTTCAGAAGAATGATCACAGAAATGACAGGCTTTAACTATGAGGAGCGTTTGATGGTTCTGGGCCTGTGATCAGTGGAGTTCAGAGCGCTGGGACTGGGTGGGATCTTACTTAAAACTCTGAATGTTGAATAGCATGAAAAGCGTGTACATTGAGAGGATATTTTCATTAGTCAGACAGTTTGAAATCCGAGACACCTTCAGAATAAAGAAACTTCCCTTTAAAACTGAGGTCAGAGCAATTTCTTTTGACAATGGATTGTTAATCTGTGGAATTTGTTGCCACAAACGGTATTGGAGTCTGTCATTGTGATACAACAGAGACTGTTATGTTCTTGACTGGTAAGGAGGTTAAGGGTTTAAGGGAGAACACAGGAGAATAAGGTTGGATCAGAGTGGATGGGTCAAATAGCCTCATTATACTCGTATTTCTAATGGTCTTACTGGTGAACAGAAGGATATCACCTGCAGATTTTGCGGTGTGATGGACGATTATATATTTGTTCACTGAGATCATTCTATATGCATGCGATGTTCAATTTACAATGAGGTTTGCTTTTAGAATCAGTAAGATCTGCTGATTTCAAGGTTCTTTTAGGAGTCCTGGAACAACTTGAAAACTTGTTGCTACGCAATCGTACATTGAAATTTTAGACATAGAAACGGTCACAGCGTCGTGTCCTAATAGTGTTCTAAAATCTCCTGTTAATATTTACTATTAGATTCTCATAATAGTGTTTTCATAGGCATATTAATGTGTGGCTGAGAAACAGGAGTAGGGAAAGTGCTTTGGGTTCCAGGATCATTCGGGCTGGTTCTGTGGGTAGGACGACCTGTACAATACGGACGGGTTACACCTGAAACGAAAATATCTGAGTAGGCATTGTTACTACAGCTGGAAGGCAGGGTTTAAAGTATTTAGCCGGGGGTGGGGGGAGGAATTGTGTGGGAACCGGAGCGATATGGCTTAGGACAAAATGGAAATCAATCGAAGAACCTGCAACATAGAAAGGACAGGCAGGAGTGCTAGTGGTATGATTTAAAGGGCAATAGAGGCGTGGGGGCAGTTAAAACAGAAAAAAAAAACAAATGCTAGATTGATTAGCTTATTTTGTGACATGTGCATTGAAACATACAGTGAAATGCATGCATTGTTTGCATTAACAACCACCGCATTCTGAGGGTGTACTGAGGGCAGCCCGTAAGTGTTACCAGTCTTCCGTCAACCCATGTAGCATAGTCACAAGTTAATAACCCCAACCTGTGTATCTTTATAATGTGTATCTTTAGAATGTGATAGGGAACCTGGGTGCCTGGCTCATGGAGAAAAACCATATTATTATATCAAGGAGAATGGACATACAGACAATGGTGAGAGAGAGAGAGAGAGAGAGAGAGAGAGAGAGAGAGAGAGAGAGAGAGAGAGAGAGAGAGAGAGAGAGAGGAGAGAGAGAGAGAGAGAAGAGAGAGAGAGAGAGAGGAGAGAGAGAGAGAGAGAGAGAGAGAGAGAGGGGGGGGGGGGGGGGAGAGGGGGAGGGGACAGAGAGAGAGAGGGGAGAGAGAGAGAGAGGCCTCCAGTAGGCCATCTTATAATTTTTGGCGATGAGCTCCATCACTGTGCGTCATCAGCAACCTTGACAATGTGGCTACTCGGGTGTATGGCGTATACAGCAATAGGCTCAGCACACAGCCCTGGGGTGGGGGGGGGCAGTTGGGGATGCTAGGAAGAAAGGATGATGTTACCCTTCTAAAGTCTGTTGGTTAGGAAGTCCCAAGACTCAGTTACACAGTGGTGTATTTAGACCAAGGAGGAGAAATTTGTTCATGAAGGTCTGTGGGATAATAGTGTTCAATGCTGACGTGAAATCCAGAAGCAGGATTTTGACACAACAGTCCTTGTTTTCAAAGTGTGTCAGGGTCAGGTGCAGGACAGATGCTATGGCATCTGTTATAGAGTGGTTTTGTCAGTAAGTACATTGGTGAGTGTCAAATGTGGCAGGATTGTGCAATGAACCAGAATTGATTAGAGAGCTGCATGTAAAAGAAACATTAGGGAAAGCAATCATAATATGATTGAATTCACAATGAATTTTGAGAAGGAGAAGCTAAAGTCAGATGTAATGGGATTACAGTGGAGTAAAGGAAATACAGAGGGCATGAGGGGGGTTTGGCCAAAATTGATTGGAAATGAAACACTGGCAGGGATGATGACAGAGTAGCAATGTCTATAAATTCCAGAGGCAATTCAGAAGATACCGGATATACAGTCTATATCCCAAAGAGGAAGCAGTATTCTAAAGGAAAGTTGACCCAACTGTGGCTAACAAAAAAGCCAAAGAGAAGACATATAATACAGCAAAAATTAATGGAAGTTATAGGATTGGGAAATTTTTAAAATCCACCAAAAGGCAAATAAAAAAAGTCATTATGTAGGTAAAGTTGGAATACAAAAGTAAGCTAGCCAATAATATTAAAGTTTCTTCAGATCATAAAGTGTAAAAGAGAGTCGGGAGTTGTTATCAGACCACGGGAAAACAATGGGGGACAATGAAATGGTGGGCAAACTGAATAAACATTTTGCATTGGTATCACTATGGAAGATACTAGCATTATGGTGGAAGTTCCAGGTGTCAGTGGTCATGAAGTGTGTGAAGTTACCATAACTAGACGGAAGGTTTTTCAGAAACTGAAAGATCTGAAGGTAGGTAGGTCACCTGGACCAGATGACGTATACCACGGAGTTCTCAATGAGGTACCTGAAGAGATTGTTGAGGAATTAGTAATGATCATCCAAGAATCACTAGATTTTGGAATGGTTCCGGAAGACAGGAAAATTACAGATGTCACTCCGCTCTTCAAGAAGGGAGAGAGGCAGAGGAGAGGAAACTATAGGACTGTTAGTCTGACCCTCAGTGTTTGGGAAGATGTTGGAGTCGATATTAAGGATGAAATCTCAGGGTACTTGGAGGCACATGATAAAATAGGCAAGAGTCAGTATGGTTTCTTCAAGGGAAAATCTTGCCTGACAAACCTGTTGGAGTTCTTTAAAGTATAGTAGACAAAGGAAAATCAGTTGATGTTGTGTACTTGGATTTTCAGAAGGCCTTTGACAAAGTGCCACACATGAGGCTGCTTAGCAACCAATGAGCCCATGGTATTACAGAAAGATTCAAGGGTAAAACGAGTGGCTCATTGGTAGGAGGCAAAGAGTGGGAATAAAGGGAGCCTTTTCTGATTGGTTGTTGGTGAATCGTAGTGTATCACAGGGATCTATGTTGGGGACTGATTGTTTTTGTAAGTCAATGGTTTGGATGGTGGAATTGATGGCTTGTTGCAAAGTTTGAAGACGATATGAAGATAACTGGATGGGCAGGTAGTTTTGAGGGAAGTGGAAAGACTACAGAAGGACGTAAACAGATTAGGTAAATAAGAATACATTGCTGGGAAGTGTATGGTCTTGCACTTTGGTAGAAGAAATGAAAGAATTGACTATTTTCAAAATGGACAGAAAATACAAAAAAACTGAGGTGCAAAGGGACCTCAGTTTTGTGCAGGAGTCCCTGAAGATTATTAATTTACTGGTTGACTCTGTGGTGAGGAAGGCAAATGCAATGTTAACATTCATTTCAAGAGGATGAGAATATAAAAACAATGATGTAATGTTGAAACTATATAAAGCACCAGTGAGGCCTCACTTGGAGACTGTGAGCAGGTTTGGTCACCTTATCTTAGAAAGGATGTGCTGAAACTGGGGCACACGTTCTCCCGTGACCGCATCCTGGTGTTCTGGGTTCCTCCCATAGTCCAAAGACATAGATTGTCATTGTAATTTGTCCCGTCCTTAGGCTATGGTTAAATCGGGGATTGCTGGGCAACGTGGTTCGAAAGGCTGAAAAGGCCTATTTCCATGCTTTCCCTCAATCATTGAATCGATAAATAAATGAAAGGCAGATCAAACACTCAGTACTTGAATGGGCACATCTGTCCTGTTGTGAGCAACTTAATGGCACAAATGGAGAGAGGACAATGATCAGATGTGACAGAAAATGGTTGCTACGTGATAAAAGCAGGGAACTAAATATACTTTTCCTGACGAAGGGTCTCGGCCCGAAACGTCGGCAGTGCTTCTCCTTATAGATGTTGTCTGGCCTGCTGTGTTCCACCAGTATTTTGTGTCTGTTGTTTTGAATTTCCAGCATCTGCAGATTTCCTCGTGTTTGCTAACTAAATATTCTTGGAGTTTTGGAAGGATAGTTTGCAAGAGGAGAATAAAGATAGCTGTCTTATAAAAGAGTGTAGCAGTTAAGAGTGGAAAAAAGTAGGGAAATCTTCAAAGGTCAAAGATTCAAAGTACATTTACTTTCAATTATATAACCCTGAAATTCATCTTCCCACAGACAGCCATGAGACAAAGAAACACCCAGTCAAAGAGAACATCAAACACCCAATGAGTAAAGACCAAATCGTGCAAATGGCAAAATGCAAGCAAACAGCACCAAATATACATCATCGAGCAACAACGTAATTTAAACAGTCGAGGATTGTT
This sequence comes from Hypanus sabinus, assembly GCF_030144855.1. NCBI lineage: Eukaryota > Metazoa > Chordata > Chondrichthyes > Myliobatiformes > Dasyatidae > Hypanus > Hypanus sabinus. The sequence continues at coordinate 217,468 of NW_026781227.1, read as the reverse complement.
CAACTTATTATCTTATTTCCTTACTGCCCGTTATACCACTTGTGTTTGAGGCCGCAATGGAGGTTCTCCGTCTCTGTCTGTTCATACAGTCACCCACAGATTTAGAAGGATACTTCATTATTGTTTCTGTAATAATTTTTTTTTGACCAGTCTGGCTTGTTAGCCCTGATCTGAACCTCCAAACCTGGAGGGACTGGTGGACCACTCTTAGTCTGGCCTCTACCATTTGACTTGTTTGACATGGGTGATCCTACCAAGAGCCAAATCATAGAGCTCTGACTCCAGCCAACGTAATACACTGGGTCATTGAGTCACGCAAGCCTGCAAACCATACGACAAGGTTATGGTCCTCTTGGAGGTTAATTTAGTTCAGTTAAATTTAGCTGTGTGTCTTGCGGATTTAATCCATCACGATCAAAAGCAAATAAAATAGCAATAGCAATGAATATTGGTACAAAGATTACTGGATTTTGCGGAGATCACAGTACAGTCATTTGCTGATTCCCGGGTTGAAAGGGTTAACTTGTAAGGAAAGGTTGAACAACTGTGCCTAAAAGAGGTGGAGCTGAGAAGGAAGAGAGGTTACCAATTGAAGCGTATATTCTGAGAGTGATTGTCAGTATAAAGACGGACGAGAGGTCTCCCCTCTTGCAAGAGTCTTGAACAAGTGCTCGCGCTACAGAACAGGACAGATCTGAGATTGCTGTCCTCTCAGAGAAATAGAACACACAACATTACAGCACAATACTGAACTTTCAGCCCACAAAATTGTGCCTCACCTTTTAACTTACGCTAAAATCAATCTAATCCTTATCTCCCACATATCTCTCCATTTTTCTATCATCCTTGTGCCTTTCTAAAAGCTTCTTAAATTTCGCCAAAGTATCTGCCAAATCTTGGAAATTCTGTCGGCTAGAGATCGCTGGAGCAAGAGTCATTTACAGGTTTTTTGGTCTATAGCAGATGCCTTTTTTTATGCATGGACAAATACCATAAAGTAAGGTATATGTGGACCTCAGATTGGGAATCCCTTGGAATCCCTTGGAAATCAAGGATTATACGGAACAAAAAGAAAATAGGACCGACGACTAATTCAGATTATATGTGACTCTATTCAATGGCAGAGCGGGCTTAATAGGCCATGTGGCCCATTCTCATTTCTTTTTATTCTTCTGAATAATGTTGAAGCAGTTACAGGTCTGGGTTTACTGATGATATCGAATCATTCCAAAGAATATCAATGAAGCTGATGGAAGCTGATATCTGATCAGCATAATTTGGAGTTACTTGTTTAACTAATGGTTGGAACATAGTCCAGATTAGGACTATACAACGTACTACAAAGACTTCGAACAGGAAAAGATGAGATGAAGGATTAGTGCGGGGGCTCTTAGGCAAGAAGTGAATCCAATAAACAGTCCTCACCTGCTGTATGTCGGCGGAACGAAGTATTTGCCTCCAATCCCTAAAGTAGACACAGATTATATCAACAGCTTCATGCAGTAGCTTTAATGAGATAAATGTTCAAAGGAGCTTCCTGAGAGGGCCATCAAACAGAATCCGAAATGGAATAATACATGGCAATATGAAGTAGATTAACTAAATGTGATCAAAACAAGCTTTAAATGTTGAAAAGCAAAGCATTTTGGCAGGGAATTCCAAAACGTTGACAGTTTCTTTAACTTGCACGATTTATTTCCTTTTATACATTGGTTGGTTGACTTTGCTTATGTATAATTTTCCATAAATTCTATTATATTTTTTTATTTTCCTGTATACGTGAAAATATACGCAAGAAAATAAATCTCAGCGTGGATTGAGGTGAGATATGTACTTTGAAAATAAATTTACTTTGAACTTCGAGTTGTAGTGACTGCCACCAATAGTGTTTCAGCGAGATAATGGGACATGCCAGAGGCTATGACTGAGGAGTACGGATACTTTGGACGGGTGTAGGGCTATACTTGGGCTTGGCAATGTAGAGGAGGCCGCGTAGCAGGTACTGAATGAGATAGAACAAGGCGGAGGAAGTGCACGTGAATTCCTGCCTCACTGGAAGGACTATTTACATTCCCTGAGGGTGGTGAGGGAGGAGGTGCAGGGACAACTGATGCATCTCCTACACTTGCTGGAGGAAGTGCCAGGAAATGGGGTGGTGTGGGTGGTAAAGGATGAATGGACCAGAGAGTCAGCAGAAAAAGGAGGAGGGGAGATGTCGCTGGTGATAGGATCTTGAAGGAACTGGTGAAACAGTAAATGGTGCGTAGTCTAGTGGTGTTAAAGGGGAGGCCCAAGTGAACTCCATCTGTTCTGCCTGGCGAGGAGGAGAGTAGACATGTGGAAAATGGAAGAAATACATGAGAGGTCTCCTTCAACTCCAGCAGAGGAAAATGGTGCTTCGTAAAGAAGGCAAATATTCTGCAGGAGAACATATTATCTTGAGAATATTTGTGGAAGAAGCAGAAAAACTGAAAGAGATGTTATTCTTGCAGGAAATAGGGTGGGAAGCAGCTGTTAGCCTCCATTGGATTAATGTAGAGATAGGTGAAAAGTTTGTCTCCTGAGATGGAAGAGGTCTCAGAAAGAGTCCGGATGAGAAAAGAGTGAGGCAGGGAAAGGGAAAGAGAACAGGATACAGGAAGAAAGAGAGAGTGCAAAGTTACACAGCTGCAGAGTAAAGAGAATTATAGAGAATCTGGAGTAGAATTGGACCATTCAGCCCAACAAATATCTGCTGCTTAAAAAGTAGAGTAGTTCAAATGCAGGAAACTGAAATAAGAACAGAATTTCCGGAAACACACAGGAGGTCAGATAACATTATGGTACAGAAACAGAGTCAATGTCTCGGGGAGAAGATTTTTCAACAGAATGAAGGAAAAGTCAAAATGTATTTGAAAGTTCAGAGAGAGGAAGGGGTACAGATAACAAATGGAATATTTGACAGAGAGCAGACCAACAGATACTGAAAGGCTGAAAGAGGGTAGGGAATTGGATTGAGCTGTAGAGCTACCATCTGGCTGTCTGATCAACAATCCCATCTTTCCTAACTCTGGAGAAAAATGCTTCTCCTCGGATTCCTATTGGATTTATTTCTGCCTCAAAACTTACAAAACGTTTGAGATTAATTTCTTGCAGGCATTCACGGAAGAACAAAGAAATACAATAGAATCAGTGAAAAACTAGATACAGAAGATGTTGGGGTGTACTTGACGATGGAAGCTGCTTTCCTGCAGCAGCACTCCCTGTAGATGTGCTCAACAGTTGGGAGGGCTTTAGCTATGATGGACTGAGCTGCATCCAATTATCTGTTACCTCACAAACAGAAATATGTCTGCAAAGTTCACATCTAAGGAAATGCCTCAGGCCATTTTGAGCATTTTCTATATTGTTTCAGTTCCTTCGATTTGTGCGAATCTCTAGTTTTCTTTGCCTTCTGGTCAGGCTCCTGTTTCCTCATTGAGGGAATTGTACCAGACTTGAACTGCTTAAAGCACTCAAGTGGTAGAAGAAGTTAATTTTCATTTTGCAATCACCAGACAAACACAGAAATCCCTCGTCATTCTGTTTTCCAGTTGACTGAAAGTTGGTGCCTCGTTATATCAAAAGTTTTATGAGTCCAGGATTGTTTATTTCCCTTCGAGAACAAGCGGATTCTTGAACAAAATCAGTTCTCCGCGCTCTTCAACGGATTTTGTTGTGACACCATGTGGAAAAATATTATTGCAATCGTTCTCATATCAGGTAACGTACTAAGTGCATGTCGTGAATTTATCAAGTGATTGCAGGATATTTATAATAGATATTACAAATGCTTTCAATGTCAAAAGTAATTACCTAAATGTACATTGAACCCACGAACACTACCTCACCACCCTTTTTTTATTTCTGTTTGTCTTTCGCACTACTTGTTTTAACTCTTTATTAGTTACATAAATACCTACTGCAATTCAGTTTTTTTCCTCTATATTTATCGTGTGTTTTATTGTACTGCTGCTGTAAAGTTAACAAATTCCATGACATATGTTGGTGATATTAAACTAGATTCTGATTCTAAAAGTATGTGTACGCAGTATGAGATTGCAGCCATTTACAGGAAAGTAAAAGACTAATTCAGCTTGGTTAATTAAACTAACAAATAAAATGTAATAGCAGTGTAATGGTTTGGTTTTCAAGAATTGTAACCAATTTCCTGCCTTTTGGGATCCCCCCCTTCTTTTCCAGTCCTGATGAAGGGTTAAAATGCAGAGTTGATTAATTTTCTATCAATGCTGCCTGATCTGCTGAGTTCCTTCATCACCATGTGTGGATTTCCAGAACCTGCAGATCCTCTTTGCGATTACAATGAATTTCATAGAATTTACAAACACACTCCTGATGAAGGGTCTCAGACTGAAACGTTGACTGCTTACACTTTTCCATAAATTCTGCCTGGCCTGCTGAATTCATCCAGCATTTTGTGGGTGCTGTATTGAACTTTCACCTGGTTATCACCATTCTTCACAACTTTCACCTGTTTTCTTTCCCACACGAGGTTGCCCCCCCTGTTTCTGAAGGTGTATTCTACAGGTTCATGCAAATATCCAAATCATTTGAAAAATCTCGGCAATATTGTACCAGCGCGTTTGATGGACTTGCTGAAGTCCACAATTCACAGCAGCAAAGGGTTTTATCACGAATAGTCAAAGACAGTGCTTGGATCGGAGTACGAAAATGTGGTAGAAACTGGTGCTATTCTAGCTCACTTAGTAGGGTATCCTACACCAACTGGGCATATGGAGAGCCAAACAACTACAAATTCCTTTCCTTTGGCGGAGAAGAGAATTGTGTCGAGATGCTAAGTAGCCATGAATGGAATGATGAAAATTGTGATGACGAAAACTATTTTGTGTGCCAGAAACGTAAGTAGTGTTTTCCATAATCACAAAGATTGTTGGAGACAGGTTACACACACACACATGTCATTGGGTTTTAAATTAAAACAAAATGCTGTAGGAACTCAACGGGAACTCAACTCAACCTGAGGGAAGCAGATGGAAGTGAATACTTTATATTTTGTGTGGAGACACTAGACTAGACTCTCCAGGAGTTTGTTTTGTGTTTGCCCCAGATTTTGCCATGTGTAGACTCGTATCTCTGTCACTGGATTTCTTTTTTTGGTGACTCTTCATTCATTCTTCATCCATCTAGATTCCTGTTCAGATTCAGACACAGTTTCACTTATCACATGAAACGTGGAAAGTGTTATTTGTGTGAGCAACCAGTATAACAATCCACTGACACTCCATCTTCCCACCACCGTATCAGTGATAGAGTTTCTCTTGTCCTTACCTACAACCCCATGAGCCTCCGCATCTAACATATCATCCACGACTTCTCTACCCTCTCTCTCACTCACACTCTCTCTCCCCCCTCTCTCCCCCCCCCTCTCTCCCTCTCTCTCTCACACACTCCCCCCCTCTCCCCCCCCTCTCTCTCTCTCTCTCTCTCTCTCTCTCTCTCTCTCTCTCTCTCTCTCTCTCTCTCTCTCTCTCTCTCTCTCTCTCTCTCTCTCTCTCTCTCTCTCTCTCTCTCTCTCTCTCTCTCTCTCTCTCTCTCTCTCACACACTCGCTGTCTATTCATCCCTCCCCAATAATCTCCTTCCTGGCACTTATCCCTGCAAGTAGCAAAAGTGTTATACCTGTCCATTCACCTCCTCCCTCACCGCAATTCAGGGCACAAAACATTCCTTGCAGGAAAGACAACACTTCACCTACTAATCTGTTGTGGTCGTCTATTGTGTCCGTGCTCCCAATCTGACCTCCTATAGATTGGTGAGACCTGTCATAAATTGGGGGCCCACTTCACTTCACACCTCCGTTCCGTCCACCAAAAGCAGAACTTTCTGATGGCCAAGCATTTTATTTCCTATTCCCATTCTGACATGTCAGCCAATGGCCTTCTCTGTGCCGTGAGGCCACCCTCAGAGTGGAGAATCAATACCTTATGTTTCATCTAGATAACCTCCAAACTGATGGCATGAATATCAGCTTCTTCTTCTGTTAAAAAAATCCCTCCTGCTCCTCTCTTCCTGCAGCCCACAAGTGTCACCACACATTCTGGCGCCAGAAAGGCATCCCCATAATGCTTGGCAGAACAACAGCCAAAAAACTCAATAACTCACTCACTCACTCATTCACGCACTCTCTCTCACACTCTCCCTCTCTCCCTCTCTCTCTCTCTCTCTCTCTCTCTCTCTCTCTCTCTCTCTCTCTCTCTCTCTCCTCTCTCTCTCTCTCTCTCTCTCTCTCTCCTTCTGTCTCCTCTCTCCCCTCTTCCCTCTCCCACTTTCCCTCCCCACTTTTCCGCTCTTTCAGTATAAAAGGGCATCATTTCAAGAAAAAGGAATTTCAAAAAAAAATCACAACATATGCCGGTGATACTAAACATGATTCTGAGCAACTTAGAGAGGAGGAGCCAAAGACACAGCTGAAAGGAAAGGTCTCTATAAGCTTTTGAAAAGTAGCCATGAAGCAAAGCTTTTGAGAAGTAATACAAAGCTAGAGTAAAATAGAACAAGATTTAACTCGTTGCATTACAGGACAAAGCAATATATCAGAATATTAAGTGTACTATGTGAATTTTGGACTATTGAAAAAAAAACTCAGATAAAGAGGAACTAAACTGTACAGAATTTGAAAAGAAATCTTGACACTTGTAAAATGGTGATTCGAGACTACTTGTTAAAGTGGGGTTAATGGATGAATAGTATCTGTGTGTGGAATCTGATACTTTTCTGTAAGTAATTGATGTCTACACAGGATGATTTACCAATATATCACAGACAAATTGCCCTAAATTCTTGAATTTGAATTTAAATTCCTTCTTGGATTTCAGGCACCAGTTTCTGAATCAATGGTCTAGAATAATGGCTGCTTGAATACCTCTCAGTCCCTTGTTTGTGAGAGGGAGAGAGAGTGCATCTGTGGGAAGTCGAACTGTAGGATTGAAGGCCTGTAGATTGTCTCTGAAGGCTCCCAATTGCTTGGCAGCTGTGGGGGGGTGATGCTCTCTGCTGTAATAATTGAGAGGAAAGGGAGGGGGGAGGGTTGGTGCATGGGAGGGGGAAAGGGGCTCGAACGTTTCTCTGTATCATGGATGTCTGTGAAGAGTACGAATTTCAGGTTGTATATTGCATACATTCTCTGAATTTCAATGGAACCATTGAACCATTAGTTGCCCCAAGAATCTTGCCTTACTACTGTTAACACTGACTTGAGGTTTAGGATACGAGGTGTTAGGAGTTATCCACTTTATTCACTTATGGAGCTGATATCCTGCTTCCATTCTGGTCGAAACTGTCCCTGAACAAACCCCTTTGCTGGCTACATCCGCCGCACGTTGAAGTGTGAGGGAAGGCAGCATCCTCCGTTACAGCGAAAGAACACGGACTTGTCGAATTTCTAGAGTAAATAAGTTTTTGTTGGTTCCCTTGTTGATCATGCCAATGCACATTATTGTGTCATTAATGGATCCACCTCCGTCACTTGTATGATTTGGTGTAAGTAATCAAGCTGCAAAGATTTTTGAGCGATTATGTCAAATCCGACTGTTAACAATGATGCTTTTACTAATGGTTTTACAGTTCATTGCAAAGAAACGACTTGTAACAGAAGAGGCAGATGTTCTGAATTAATTAATGGTTTTAAGTGCAGCTGTAACCAACGTTACTATGGCGTCAAGTGTGAAAATGGTAAGAGAAGACATGTATTCAAAACTATAATGCCAGTATCTCTTGAGGCAATGATTCTTCAGTGTCTATTTCTCTGCGTTGATGGCAATTGACAATGGCAAGTAACTGGATTGAATCCGGTCTTATCTTCAGCTGGCACACATGTGCGCACACCTTGTATCACGGAGTGGACACAGTGCTGCTGGGTTGGGAGTTAGAAGATTTAGCTCTAGCAGTAATGAAAGGACTTCTGTCCTGAGGTGCTTCACATTTGTTATTTATCATTAATATAAATCTGTGAATAAATTTTAGCTTTATTATATATCGTCACCGTTTTGTGCCGTCTCGTAAGACCACAAGAAATAGGAGCAAGAGTGGGCGATCTGGCCCGTCGAGCCTGCTCCACCATTTAATAAGATCAGGGACTCATCTCCACCTACCGGCCTTTCCCCCATAACCCTTAATTCCCCTACTATGCCAAAATCTATCCAACCTTGTCTTAAATACATTTGCTGATGTAGCCTCCACTTCTTCATCGGGCAGAGAATTCCACAGATTCACCACTCTCTGGGAAAAGTAGTTCCTCTTCATCTCCGTCCTAAATATATTCCCCTGAATTTTGAAGCTATGTCCCCTAGTACTAGTTGTAGGAAACAACTTTCCTGCCTGTACTATATCTATCCCTCATATGACAATGGCAAAACGGACTCATGACCATGATTGTTCTTGGCAAATCTTTTTACAGAAGTGGTTTGCCTTTGTGTTTTCCTGGACAGTGTCTTCACAAGCGGATGACCCCAGCCATTATCAATACTCTTCAGAAATTGTCTGCTTGGTGTCAATGGTCGCACAACCAGGACTTGTGATCAGCACCGGCTGCTCATACGACCATCCAACCAGCTCCCATGGAATCACGTGACCCTGATTGGTCGGTGGGGGGTGGCTAAGTAGTTGCTACACCTTACCCAATGGTGGCGGAAGGAAGGAACGCCTTACAGCTCCTTTGGTGGAGACGTATTTCCAACCCAACTCCCAGTTCCCATGTGCTGAAGCTTACAAATAAGCAATGGTTTCAATAGAAAGGGTGAAAGTAAGGAATATATAGTCAATTGCTTCATTTGTCTCATTAGCCACAGCATATAAGGTCTGAAGTTCATTTATTATCAAAGTAACAACCCCCATCTCCCCCTCCCCGGCACCAAAAACAAAAACAAGAAGAATTGGGCGAGAAACACAGAATATAGCAAGTAGAGCTAATTCTAGAAGCAGAAATATGGCTCTTACTCTAAAAATTGTGGGCAGCACGTGACTACTGAACCAGCACAACGCTTTACCGTACCAGCGACCCAGGGTTCAAATCCTGCCGCTGCCCGTAAGGAATTTCTGTTTCCCTTCCGATTGTGTGGGTTTCCACTGGGTGTTCCAGTTCCCTCCCACAGACAAAAGATGTACTGGTGGTTAGGTTAATTGGACATTGTAAATTGTCCTGAGATTAGGCTCGGATTAAATCGAGGGATTGCTAGGCTACGTGGCTCGAAGGGGAGCTGGAGGAATCTCTGTGAATATGAGTGCTAAAGAGCCAATTGCTTTTAATTACTCAAAACAGGGTATGAAGGGATACACAGAGAAGGAAGGAGAATGGAGCTGAGAGGGGAGATGGATCATCCATGATGAAATGGCAGAGCAGACTCAATGAGGTTCGATTGATGACGCCTGCCTGTACTCACTGGAATTCGGAACAATAAGGGGGATGTCACTGAAAACGCATATCCTCGATAGAGTGAATATGGGAGAAGATGGTTCCAATGGTCGGGGAGTCTAGGATCAGAAAACACAGCCTCAGAATAGAGGGACGTCCATTTCGAATGGAGATGAGGAGGAATTTCTTTAGCCAGAGAGTAGTGAAACTGTGGAAGTCATTGCTTCCACAAGCAGCTATGGAGGACAAGTCTTTGGGTACATTTAAGGTAGAGGTTGATAAGTTCTAAATTAGTCAGGACATTAAGGGATACGGGGCAAAGGCAGGAGATTGGGATTGAGAGGGAAAATGGATCAGCCATGATGAAATGGCGGAGCAGAATGGTCCAATTCTACTCCTGTATCTTATTGCCTTATACCCTAATGCGGCGGTTGAAGAGAAGATTATAGAATAATTTTTGCATCGATGTGTTAGTTTAAGAATTTTACTTCTCTCGGGAAAAATGATGGTGAGTAACAAATCCACTACAATGGGTTAGATTAAACCTTATGGCATCAAAAGGGTCAGATTGACCGTGGAGCATTTCTAGATAGGTTGACACAACATCATGAGCCAAAGGGTCTGTACTGCGCTGTACTCTTCTGTCAAGTTCAAGTTAATTGCCATTCAACCATACATATTTGTACAGCTAAATGAAACATTGTTCCTCTGCAAAACACAGCACATATAATCGCACAGAGTGCACACAATCACAAAATAATATAAGAACAAGTCCCAGAGTTGCATGGACTGAAGAATGACAGGCTGAAATAAAGTGCAAGATACACGTCTACTTAAGGCAGTATAATATCACTGACACTATTAACATAAAACAAGTAGTCGTAGAAATGTGTGAAGCAGCAGCAACAAAAGATGAATAGTGATCAGTGCAGGATGAGAGGCTCACGGTGAGCGCCGGAGTCGACTGAGACCTTGCGCGGAGGAACATCAGACTCCCTTGTAGAGACAGGAGCAAGAAGGTAGATATAGAAATATCAGCAGACCATCGGTGGTGTGACTGAGTGGCTGCGCGAGACAAATTATTCTCAATGACGAAAGACTCCGCTAAAAGCAGTAATCAGGAGTCAGCATTAAATAATCACTGAACACAGAAAGTCCATGCCAGCTGCAATTACCTTGTCAAGATTAAACAGAGAAGACAAGGACCTAACGGCTCTGCTTAAGACAAAATTAGAAAACACAGGAGCTCAAAAAACCTTGAAGCCCAGTTGTCTATGGCAAGCCGCGGAGGCCCGCAAGGCTCACAAAAGAGAACGTGCCCGTGAGTTGGGAAGTGGTACGGGGGGAGCGTTAGGGCATTCAGGGTGTAAATGGGTGCTGGGAGGCAGAAGAGTGTAAGGAAGGGACTAGGTTTTATATCTGGATTAGATATACAAAACAGGCTAATCCTATGCAGTCCTCTAACACGAACACTTGCTGACTGATGAGAGTTCAATGTGAAAATTTGTACTGATGTCTCCGCAGAGAAATGCAGATCAACAACCTGCAATAGAAGAGGCACGTGTTCTGAACTGCCTACTGGGCTCAGGTGCACATGTAATCAAGGTTTCTATGGAAACAACTGTGAAAACGGTAAGACATGGAAAAGAAAAGACAATAAATATGTTCCCATTACGGCTGGATAACTGGTTGGAACACAATTTCATAAAGCTTCCTGGACTGTAGCTCTCATTTCCAAACGGGCATTCTTCATCATCGAGTCTGCTGAGTTACTGGGAGATGTAATAAGTCTCTCATTTGATGCTGCTTGGTGCACCTGCGGACAGTCGCACTCACATTCGAAAATAATTTAACACTTCTCTTCTACATAGCCCTCCAATTATTCATCCATATGCCTGACTCAGAGTTTCAAAAATGCTCCGAAAGGATCTGGCTCAACCCCCACCTCTGGCTGGTTGTTCTATGCACCCACCTACTTCTGTGTAAATAAACGATCCCTGAGATCCCCCCTGTACTTTGCAGTGTTCCTTGAACTTTGAAGTGTTCTCCCAACACTTCAAAGTTATGCTCCTTATATTGGCCATTAGGCTGATTGGTGGCTCAATGGCATCAGCGCCGGACCAATTGTGCCCCACCAGACATTCGCACTCACCCAAACGGCCCTGCGGTGACTGGGACTCTGTGTCATTGACATCCCTTTCTCTCGCTGCGAATTTCATGCAATTGCTCTGACTAGCATGGCACATCACGTAGATCCAAAAACGATAATCGGCAGAGACTTTGTGTTAGGCAGTCAGATTCAAACCACTAACTGAATGGATGCCACAAATCCCCCTCTATTTTCTCTTTGTAACCACTGCCTTCATCCAAATTTGGTACATAGAACAGTACAGCTCAGTACAATACAGGCCGTTTGGTGTGCCGTTGAACTTTTAACATATTCGAGCATAAATTAACATTTCTCTTCTACATAGCCCTCCATTTTTCTTTCATCCATTTGCCTGTCTCAGAGAATCCGAAATGCTCCTAAAGGATCCGACTCTACAACCACCTCTTGCAGATTGTTCCTCACACCCACCTCTCTCTGTGTAAATAAACTACCCCTGAGATCCCCCCTGTACTTTGCAGTGTTCCTTGAACTTTGAAGTGTTCTCCCAACACTTCAAATTTATGTTCCTTATATTGGCCATTAGGCTGTTTGGTGGCGCAATGGTATCTGTGCCGGACTCCGGAGCGAAGTTTCCAGAGGACGAATCCAAGTCGGGTCACACTCGAGCATGCTTTCTATCCGTGCCAAGTTAAGCATCGAGCTGGCCATTCGGCCTCATAAATAAAATAAAGAGATCGTGTCAGGAACGCTTATACCATGATTAATCCGAAAGGAGACCAATCCTGACACCACTCGCCAGATAGGATTGGCTGAGCGTCTGGTTCGACAGGCGAAAAAAAATTGGTCACTCACATACTGGGAAAATGTCTTTGGCAGTCCCCTTGATCTATTCCTCTTGTATACATATAACAAGTTGCCTCTCATCGTCCTTCGCTCCAAAGAGAACGGCCTTAGATTTCTCAACCTATCTTCATAAAACATGCTCTACAATCCATCAGCTTTCAGCTTACTTTTCATTCACCAATAGTTTTGGTTCTTCCAAATTTACTTAGGTTGTTGATTAGAGCTAGCAACATTACAAAGAGTCCCATAACGGATAACAGGATTCATAAACTTCCATTTGTCTACCATCGTGCTTATTGTTACTATTCACTCTTGTAATCTACATGCTCTGAAGAACTCTAATCAGCATACCCTACTTGGGTACATTTCGCTTTTTATTTCAATATGTAGCGTCAATTCTGTGACAACTATCATAAACCTTCCATCCATCACCATACAAAAAAATTCGAAGTTCAAAATCTGAACGTTGAAAACGTTTGAAGCCTTCCTGTTCACAGCAACAACATGCAAATGATTATGCCTGTTGTCCAGTATGAAGCGATGAGATTTGCTGTCTCCCTGATGGGATTTGGAAGTGTGTAGGTACAATATGTCCATAGTGGGAATAAGGCAATGAATGCCAGATATCTTTGATTATTGAGTTGATGGAGAGTATAAACCCCCCTCCACCTTCTTATTTTGGCTAATGCTCCGTTCGTTGACATATAGACGTATCTCGGCCAATGAGTAGACTGTTTATTCACTTCCACGGATGCTCCCTGAACTGCTGAGTTCCTCTTGCCTTTTGCGCCCCTTGCTCGACAAATTACAATTCAAGTTCATGTTTATTGTCCTTCAACCAGACACTTGTATACAGCTGAAGAAAACATCGTTCCTCTGGGGCCAAGCTGCATAACACAGTAAATATAGTCGCATACATATAGATACGATCCAGCACTGACAGTGTCAAAATAATATCAGCACAAATCACTGAGTGTGAAGGCCTGAAGACTGGCAGGTTGATAGAATTTGCAAGGTATAAAAGACATATAGGCCTCCGTTAGTCTCGGTAGTCCATGGATTAGCACCTTGGAAAGTCTCCAGGGTTTTTTTGGGAAAACCAGCAGTTGCCCAAGTTGCAAGTCTACGCTCTCGACGTTACCAATGCTATCCAAGGGAAGGGCATGCAAGACATATGTATAAGACATGTGTATAAACAGTACAATGTTACAGGTATGATTATAATAAAGCAAGCAGTTGTATAAATACTTGAAACAGCAGCAATAACAGATGAAAATGACCAGTGCAGTATGAGAGTGTGCCCGTGAGTGGGGAAGTGGTGCGTTGGGAGCATTAGGGCATTTAGACAGGGTGAACGTGTGTGCTGAGTGCAAGTTTTGTATCTGGATTAGATATAGCGACAGTCTAAACCTATGCAGTCCTCTAATAGGAAAAATTACTGACTGACCTGGGTTCAATATGAAAATTTTTACTGATGTCTCCGCAGAGAAATGCAAATCAACAACCTGCAATAGAAGAGGCACGTGTTCTGAACTGCCTACTGGGCTCAGGTGCACATGTACCCATGCTTTCTATGGAAAAAATTGTGAATACGGTAAGTCATGGAAAAGAAAAGACGGAAAATATGTTCCCATTGCGGCTGGATAACTGGTTGGAACAAAATTCCTTAAAGCTTCGTAAACTTTAGCTCCCATTTCCACACGGGCATTTTTTATCACGACTCTGCTGAATTTCTGGGATAATGTGGGAGTCCCTCAGCTGAAGCTGGTTTGTGCCCCACCAGACAGTCGCACTCACCCAAACGGCCCTGCGGTGACTGGGACTCTGTGTCATTGACATCCCTTTCTCCAGCTGCGAATTTCATGCAATTGCTCTGACTATAATGGCACATCACGTAGATCCAAAAACGATAATCGGCAGAGACTTTGTGTTAGGCAGTTAGGCAGTCAGATTAAAACCACTAACTGAATGGATGCAACAAATCCCACCCTATTTTCTCTTTCTAACCACTGCCTTCATCCATATTTGGTACATAGAACAGTACAGCTCAGTACAATACAGGCCGTTTGGTGTGCCGTTGCCGAGCATAAATTAACTTTTCTCTTCTACATAGCCCTCCATTTTTCTTTCATCCATTTGCCTGTCTCAGAGAATCCGAAATGCTCCTAAAGGATCCGGCTCTACCAGCATCTCTTGCAGATTGTTCCTCACACCCACCTCTCTCTGTGTAAATAAGCTATCCCTGAGATCCCCCGGTACTTTGCAGTGTTCGTTGAACTTTGAAGTGTTCTCCCAACACTTCAAAGTTATGCTCCGTATATTGGCCATTAGGCTGACTGGTGGCTCAATGACATCAGAGCCGTACTCCTGAGCGAATGTTAACGAGTTCGAATTCAAATCGGGACACCCTCGAGCATGCTTTCTATCCGTGCCTGTTTAAGCATCGAGAGCATCGGCCGCTTAAATTAAAAAAAGTGGTCGAGTCAGGAACGCATATACTATGGTTATTCCGAAAGGAGACCAACCCTGACACCACGCGCCAGACAGGAATGGCTGATAATCTGGTGAGACACGGGAAAAAAATATATTGGTTATTTACAAACTGGGAAAATGTCTTTGGCAGTCCACTTGATCAATTCCACTTATATACCTATAACAGGTTGCCTTTCAACCTCCTTCACTCCAAAGAGAACGACCTTAGCCTTCTCAACCTATCTTCATAAAACATGCCCAGCAATCCAAACAGCTTTTAGCATACTTTTCATTCACCAATAGTTTTGCTTCTTACATATTTACTTAGCTGGTTGATTGGTCCAAGCAACATTACAAAGAGTCCCAGAATGTATCACGGGATTCATATACATCCATTTGCCTACCATCAGGCATATTGTTAAAATTCCCACTTGTAATCCACATGCTCTGAGGAACATTAATCAGCATACCCTGCTTGGGTACATTTTGCTTTGTATTTCAATAGGTAGCTTCCATTCTGTGATAAATATCATAAACCTTCCATCCACCACGATGCAAAAAAATTCAAAGTTCAAAATCTGAACGTTGAAAACGGTTAAAGCCTTCCTATTCAGAGCAACAAATTGCAAATGATTAAGACTGTTGTCCAGTAAGAAGCCAAGAGATATGCTGTCTCCCTGAAGGGATTTGGAATTGTGTAGAGACAGTATGTCCATAGTGGAAATAAGGCAATGAAAGCCAGAAAACCTTGATTATTGAGGTGATGGAGATTATCAAACTCCCTCCACCTTCTTATTCTGGTTCATGCTCCGTTCTCTCCCATACAGAAGGCTCTCGGCCCAAACGTAGACTGTTTATTCATTTCCATGGATACTCCCTGATCTGCTGAGTTCCTCTTACATTTTGCGCCCCTTGCTCGACAAATTACAATTCAAGTTCATGTTTATTGTCCTTCAACCAGACACTTGTATACAGCTGAACAAATCATCGTTCCTCTTGGGCCAAAGTGCAAAACACAGTAAATATAGTCACAGTACATATAGTTATGATCCAGCATGCACAGTCACAAAATAATCTCACCACAAATCACTGAGTGCCACGGCCTGAGTAGTGGCAGGTTTGTAGAAAGTGCAATGTTTATAAGACATATAGGCCCCCGTTATTCTCGAAAGACCATGGATTAGCACCTCGGAAAGTCTCCAGGGCGTAGCCCTGGGCAGGGATTTTCTCAGGAAAACCAGGAGTTGCCCTGGCTGAAAGTCCCACCTCTCCAGGCCACCAATATTATCCAAGGGAAGGGCATATAAGACAAATATATATGACATGTAAATAAACAGTATAATGTTACAGGTATGATTATAATAAAGCAAGCAGTTGCATAAATATGTGAAACAACAGCAATAACAGATGAAAAATGACCAGTGCAGGATGACAGTGTGCCCGTAAGTTGGGAAGTGTTGTGGAGGGAACGTCAGGGCATTCATATAAGGTGTACGTGGGTGCTGGGCCTAGGTTTTATTTCTGGATTAGATATACAGAACAGACTAATCCTATGCAGTCCTCTAACACGAACAATTACTGACTGATGTGGGTTCAATGTGAAAATTTCTACTGATGTCTCCGCAGAGAAATGCAGATCAACAACCTGCAATCGAAGAGGCACGTGTTCTGAACTGCCTACTGGGCTCAGATGCACATGTTACCATGCTTTCTATGGAAAGAATTGTGAATACGGTAAGGCATGGAAAAGAAACGACGAAAACTATGTTCCCATTGCGGCTGGATAGCAGGTTGGAACACAGTTCCTTAAAGCTTCGAGAACTTTAGCTCCCATTTCCACACGGGCATTTTTCATCACCGACTCTGCTGAGTTTCTGGGAGAATGTTGGAATCTCTCAGCTGAAGCTGGTTTGTGCCCCACAGGACAGTCGCACTCACCCAAACGGCCCTGCGGTGACTGGGACTCTGTGTCATTGACATCCCTTTCTCCAGCTGCGAATTTCATGCAATTGCTCTGACTATAATGGTAGAGCACGTAGATCCCAAAACCACAATCGGCAGAGACTTTGCCTGTGTTATGCAGTCAGATTCAAACCACTAATGCCACAAATTCCACACTACTTTCTCTGTGTAACCACTGCCTTCATACAAATTTGGTACATAGAACAGTACAGCACAGTACAATACAGGCCGTTTGGTGTGCCGTTGACCTTTTAACATATTCGACCATAAAATATCTTTTCACATCTCCATAGCTCTCCATTTTTCTTTCATCCATATGTCTGTCTCAGAGAATCCGAAATGCTCCTAAAGGATCTGGCTCTAACGGCACCTGTTGCAGGTTGCTCCGTGCACCCACCTCTCTCTGTGTAAATAAGCAATCCCTGAGATTCCCCCTGTACTTAGCATTGTTCGGAGAAATTCGAAGTATTCTTCCAACACTTCAAAGTTATGCGCCTTATATTGGCCATTAGGCTGACTGGTGGCTCAATGGCATCAGTGCCGGACTCTGCATTGAATGTTAACGAGTTCGAATTCAAATCGGGACACCCTCGGGCATGCTTTCTATCCGTGCCTGTTTAAGCATCGAGAGCATCGAACTCTTAAATTAAAAAAAGGGGTCGAGTCCGGAACGCTCATACTATGGTTAATCCGAAAGGAGACCAACCCTGACACCACGCTCCAAACAGGAATGGCCGACTGTCTGGTGGGACACGCGAAAAAATATTGGTCATTTGAAAACTGGGAAAATGTCTTTGGCAGTACACTTGATATATTCCACTTATATACCTATAACAAGTTGCCTCTCATCCTCCTTCACTCCAAAGAAAACGACCTTAGCCTTCTCAACCTATCTTCATAAAACATGCCCTGCAATCCAAACAGCTTTTAGCATACTTTTCATTCACCAATAGTTTTGGTTTTTAAATATTTACTTAGGTTGTTGATTGGTGCAAGCAACATTACAAAGAGTCCCAGAATGGAGCACAGGATTCATAAACTTCCATTTGCCTACCATCAGGCATATTGATAAAATTCTCTCTTGTAATCCACATTCTCTGAGGAACACTCATCAGCATACCCTGCTTGGGTACACTTTGTTTTGTATTTCAATAGGTAGCTTCCATTCTGTGATAAATATCATAAACCTTCCATCCACCACGATGCAAAAAAATTCAAAGTTCAAAATCTGAACGTTGAAAACAGTTAAAGCCTTCCTATTCACAGCAACAACTTGCAAATGATTAAGGCTGTTGTCCAGGAAGAAGCCAAGAGATATGCTGACTCCCTGATGAGATTTGGAATTGTGTAGAGACAGTATGCCCATAGTGCAAATAAGGCAATGAAAGCCAGGAAGCCTTGATTATTGAGGTGATGGAGATTATCATCTTCCCTCCACCTTCTTATTCTGGTTCATTCTCCATTCGTTCCCATACAGAAGGCTCTCGGCCCAAACGTAGACTGTTTACTCATTTTCATGGATCCTCCCTGAACTGCTGAGTTCCTCTTGCATTTTGCGCCCCTGGATCATATAGTTATGATCCAGCACGCACTGTCACAACATAATCTCAACACAAATCACTGAGTGGCACGGCCTGAAGAGTGACAGGCTTATAGACATTGCAATGTATATAAGACATATAGGACTCCGTTAGTCTCGAAAGACCATGGATTAGCACCTCTGAAGGACTGCAGGGATCAGGTCTGGGCAGGGATTTTTACAGGAAAACCAGCAGTTGCCCAGGTTGAAAGTCCCACCTCTCCAGGCCACCAGTATTATCCAAGGGAAGGGTAATTAAGACAATTATATATGACATGTAAATAAACAGTATAATGTTACAGGTATGATTATAATAAAGCAAACAGTTGTATAAATATGTGAAACAACAGCAATAACAGATGAAAAATGACCAGTGCAGAATGGGAGTGTGCACGTCAGTTGGGAAGTGGTGCGGAGGGAGCGTCAGGGCATTCATATAGGGTGTACGAGGGTTCTGGGTATAGATTTTAAATCTGGATTAGATATACAGAACAGACTAATCCTATGCAGTCCGCTAACACGAGCAATTGCTGAGTGACGTGGGTTCAATGTGAAAATTTGTACTGATGTCTCCACAGAGAAATGCAAATCAACAACCTGCAATGGAAGAGGCACCTGTTCTGAACTGCCTACTGGGCTCAGGTGCACCTGTAGCCATGCTTTCTATGGAACGAACTGTGAATACGGTAAGGCATGGAAAAGAAAAGACGACAAAATATGTTCCCATTGCGGATGGATTAATGATTGGAACACAATTCCTTAAAGCTTCGTGAACTTTAGCTCCGATTTCCACACGGGCATTTTTCATCACCGACTCTGCTGAGTTTCTGGGAGAATGTGGGAATCTCTCAGCTGAAGCTGGTTTGTGCCCCACCAGACAGTCGCACTCACCCAAACGGCCCTGCGGTGACTGGGACTCTGTCTCATTGACATCCCTTTATCTAGCTGCGAATTTAATGCCTCTGCTCTGACTGTCATGGCACATCACGTAGATCCCAAAACGATAATCGGCAGAGATTTTGCCTGTGTTAGGCAGTCAGATTCAAAACACTAACTGAATGGATGCCACAAATCCCACACTATTTTCTCTTTGTAACCACTGCCTTCATCCAAATTTGGTACATAGATCAGTACGACACAGTGCAACACAGGCCGTTTGGTGTGCCGTTGAACTTTTAGCATATTCGAGCATAAATTAACATTTCTCTTCTACATAGCCCTCCATTTTTCTTTCATCCATATGCCTGTATCAATGAATCCGAAATGCTCTTAAAGGATCTGGCCCTGCCGCCACCTCTTGCAGGTTGTTCGATACACCCAACTCTCTCTGTGTAAATAAGATTTCCCTGAGATCCCCCCGTACATTGTACTGTTCGTTGAACTTTGAAATGTTTTCCCAACACTTCAAAGTTATGCTCCTTATATTGGCCATTAGGCTGATTGGTGGCTCAATGGTATCTGTGCCGGACACGGAGCGAAGATTCCTGAGAACGAATCCAAGTCCGCCCCCCTCGAGCATGCTTTCTTTCCGTGCCTGGTTAAGCATCGATCTGGCCATTCGTCCTCGTAAATAAAATAAAGTGGTCGTGTCAGGAAGGCTTACACCATGATTAATCCGAAAGGAGACCAATCCTGACACCACGCGCCAGACAGGAATGGCTGACAATCTGGTGCGACACGCGAAAAAAAATGGTCATTTACTTACTGGGAAAATGTCTTTGGCAGTCCCCTTGATCTATACCTCTTGTACACCAATAACAAGTTGCCTCTCATCCTCCTTCGCTCCAAAGAGAACGGCCTTAGCCTTCTCAAACTTTCTTCATAAAACATGCTCTACAATCCCAGCAGCTTTCAGCTTACTTTTCATTCACCAATAGTTTTGTTTCTTATATATTTACTTAGGTTGTTGATTAGAGCAAGCAACATTACAAAGAGCCCCAGAATGTATCACAGGATTCACAAACTTCCATTTGCCAACCATCAGGCATTTTGTTAAAATTCCCTCTTGTAATCCACATGCTCTGAGGAACACTAATCAGCATACCCTGCATGGGTACATTTTGCTTTTTATTTCAATAGGTAGCTTCCATTCTGTGATAAATATCATAAACCTTCCATCCACCACGATACAAAAAAATTCAAAGTTCAACATCTGAACGTTGAAAACGTTTGAAGCCTTCCTGTTCACAGCAACAACTTGCAAATGATTAAGGCTGTTGTCCAGTAAGAAGCCAAGAGATTTGCTGTCTCCCTGATGGGATTTGGAAGTGTGCAGGGACAGTATGTCCATAGTGCAAATAAGGAATGTAAGCCAGAAAACCTTGATTATTGAGGTGATGCAGATTATCAATCTCCCTCCACCTTCTTATTTTGGTTAATGCTCCGTTCTTTCCCATACAGAAGGCTCTAGGGCCAAACGTAGACTGTTTAATCATTTCCATGGATGCTCCATGAACTGCTGAGTTCCTCTTGCATTTTGCGCCCCTTGCTCGACAAATTGCAATTCAAGTTCATGTTTATTGTCCTTCAACCATACACTTGTATACAGCTGAACAAATCATCGTTCCTCTTGGGGCAAGTTGCACAACGCAGTAAATGTAGTCACAGTACATATAGTTATAATCCAGCACGCACAGTCACAAAATAATCTCACCACAAATCACTGAGTGCCACGGCCTGAATAGTGGCAGGTTTGTAGAAATTGCAATGTTTATAAGACATGTAGGCCCCCGTTATTCTCGATAGATCATGGATTAGCACCTCGGAAAGTCTCCTGGGCGCGTCCCTGGGCAGGGAATCTTTCAGGAAAACAAGCAGTTGCCCAAGCTGCAAGTCACACTGCTCCAGGCCACCAATATTATCCAAGGGAAGGGCATATAAGACAAATATATATGACATGCAAATAACCAGTATAATGTTACAGGTATGATTATAATAAAGCAAGTAGTTGTATAAATATGTGATACAGCAGCAATAATAGTTGAAAAATGACCAGTGCAGGATGACAGTGTGCCATTGAGTTGGGAACTGGTTCGGAGGGAGTGTCAGGGCATTCATATAGGGTGTACGTGGGTGCTGGGTATAGGTTTTATGTCTGGATTAGATATACAGAGCAGACTAATCCTATGCTGTCATCTAACACGAACAATTTCTGACTGACGTGGGTTCAATGTGAAAATTTGTACTGATGTCTCCGCAGAGAAATGCAAATCAACAACCTGCAATAGAAGAGGCACGTGTTCTGAACTGCCTACTGGGCTCAGGTGCACATGTGACCATGCTTTCTATGGAAAAAATTGTGAATACGGTAAGTCATGGAAAAGAAAAGACGAAAAATAAGTTCCCATTGCGGCTGGATAACTGGTTGGAACACAATTCCTTAAAGCTTCGTGAACTTTAGATCCGATTTCCACACCGGCATTTTTTATCACCGAATCTGCTGAGTTTCTGGGAGAATGTGGGAATCTCTCAGCTGAAGCTGGTTTGTGCCCCACCAGACAGTCGCACTCACGCAAACGGCCCTGCGGTGACTGGGACTCTGTCTCATTGGCATCCCTTTCTCTAGCTGCGAATTTAATGCCTCTGCTCTGACTATCATGGCACATCACGTAGATCCCAAAACGATAATCGGCAGAGATTTTGCCTGTGTTAGGCAGTCAGATTCAAAACACTAACTGAATGGATGCCACAAATCCCACCCTATTCTCTCTTTGTAACCACTGCCTTCATCCAAATTTGGTGCATAGAACAGTACGACACAGTACAACACAGGCCGTTTGGTGTGCCGTTGAACTTTTAGCATATTCGAGCATAAATTAACATTTCTCTTCTACATAGCCCTCCATTTTTCCTTCATCCATATGCCTGTCTCAGAGAATCCGAAATGCTCCTAAAGGATCTGGCTCTACCACTACCTCTTGCAGGTTGTTCGATACACCCAACTCTCTCTGTATGAATAAGATTTCCCGGAGATCCCCCCGTACATTGTACTGTTCGTTGAACTTTGAAATGTTTTCCCAACACTTCAAAGTTATGCTCCTTATATTGGCCATTAGGCTGATTGGTGGCGCAATGGTATCTGTGCCGGACTCCGGAGCGAAGATTCCAGAGAAAGAATCCAAGTCCGCCCCCCTCGAGCATGCTTTCTATCCGTGCCTGGTTAAGCATCGATCTGGCCATTCGTCCTCGTAAATAAAATAAAGTGGTCGTGTCAGGAAGGCTTACACCATGATTAATCCGAAAGGAGACCAATCCTGACACCACGCGCCAGACAGGAATGGCTGACAATCTGGTGCGACACGCGAAAAAAAATGGTCATTTACTTACTGGGAAAATGTCTTTGGCAGTCCCCTTGATCTATACCTCTTGTACACCAATAACAAGTTGCCTCTCATCCTCCTTCGCTCCAAAGAGAACGGCCTTAGCCTTCTCAAACGTTCTTCATAAAACATGCTCTACAATCCAAGCAGCTTTCAGCTTACTTTTCATTAACAAATAGTTTTGGCTCTTACAAATTTACTTAGGTTGTTGATTAGAGCTAGCAACATTACAAAGAGTCCCATAACGGGTCACAGGATTCATAAACTTCCATTTGTCTGCCTTCGTGCTTATTGTTACAATTCTTTCTTGTAATCTACATGCTCTGAAAAACACTAATCAGCATACCCTGCTTGGGTACATTTTGCTTTTTATTTCAATAGGTAGCGTCCATTCTGTGACGACTATCATAAACCTTCCATCCATCACCATACAAAAAAATTCAAAGTTCAAAATCTGAACGTTGAAAACGTTTAAAGCCTTCCTGTTCGCAGCAACATCTTGCAAATGATTATGCCTGTTGTCCAGTATGAAGCGAACAGATTTGCTGTCTCCCTGATGGGATTTGGAAGTGTGTAGGGACAATATGTCCATAGTGGGAATAAGGCAATGAATGCCAGATATCTTTGATTATTGAGTTGCTGGAGAGTATCAACCTCCCTCCACCTTCTTATTCTGGCTAATGCTCCGTTCTTTGACATACAGACGTATCTCGGCCAATAGGTAGACTGTTTATTCATCTCAACTGATGCTCCCTGAACTGCTGAGTTCCTCTTGCCTTTTGCGCCCCTTGCTCGACAAATTACAATTCAACTTCATGTTTATTGTCCTTCAACCAGACACTTGTATACAGCTGAAGAAAACATCGTTCCTCTGGGGCCAAGCTGCACAACACAGTAAATATAGTCGCATACATATAGATACGATCCAGCACTGACAGTGTCAAAATAATATCAGCACAATTCACTGAGTGTGAAGGCCTGAAGACTGGCAGGTTGATAGAATTTGCAAGGTATAAAAGACATATAGGCCTCCGTTAGTCTCGGTAGTCCATGGATTAGCACCTTGGAAAGTCTCCAGGGTTTTTTTTTGGGAAGACCAGCAGTTGCCCAAGCTGCAAGTCTACGCTCTCGACGCTACCAATGTTGTCCAAGGGAAGGGCATGCAAGACATATGTATAAGACATGTGTATAATCAGTACAATGTTACAGGTATGATTATAATAAAGCAAGCAGTTGTATAAATATTTGAAACAGCAGCAATAACAGATGAAAATGACCAGTGCAGTATGAAAGTGTGCCCGTGAGTTGGGAAGTGGTGCGTTGGGAGCATTAGGGCATTTAAACAGGGTGAACGTGTGTGCTGAGCACAAGTTTTATATCTGTATTAGTTATAGCGACAGTCTAAACATATGCAGTCTTCTAACAGGTAAAATTACTGACTGACCTGGGTTTAATATGAAAATTTGTACTGATGTCTCCGCAGAGAAATGCAGATCAACATCCTGCAATGGGAGAGGAACGTGTTCTGAACTGCCCACTGGGCTCAGGTGCACATGTGACCATGCTTTCTATGGAAACAATTGTGAAAACGGTAAGGCATGGAAAAGAAAGACAAAATATATGCTCCGAGTACGGCTGGATAACTGGTTGGAACACTATTCCATAAAGCGTGGTTGACGTTAGCTCCCATTTCCACACGGGCATTCATCATCACCCACTCTGCAGAGTTACTGGGAGATTGTGTGAGTCTCTCAGATGAAGCTGGTTTTTCTCCCACCAGACTATCGCACTCACAAACCCGGCCCTGCGGTGACTGGGACTCTGTCTAATTGACATCCCTTTCCCTAGCTGCGAAAATCATGCCTGTACTATGACTAACCTGGCGTAGCCCATAGATCCCAAAACCACAATCGGCAGAGGTTTGCCTGTGTAAGGCAGTTAGATTTAAACCTCTCACTGAATGGAAGACTCAAATTCCACACTATTTTCTCTTTGTAACAACAGCCTTCATTCCAATTTGGAACATTGAACTGTACAGCAGAGTACAGTACAGGCACGTTGGTGTGCCGTTCACCTTTTAACATATTCGAACATAATTTACCCCTTCTCGTCGACAAAGCCCTCCATTTTATTTCATCTATATTCCTGTCTCAGAGTTTCAAAAATGATCCAAAACGGATCTGACTCTCCCACCACCTCTGGCTGGTCGTTCCATACACCCAGCTCTCTCAGTGTAAATAAATATCCCTTACATCCTGCTTGCACTTTGAAGTGTTGGGGGAGCTTTGAAGCTTTGGGATAAAACTTCAAATTTATGCTCCTTATATTCGACATTAGGCTGGTAGCGAAATGGTTGAACTCCGGACTCCGGAGCGAAAGTTCCCGAGTTTGAATCAAAGTCGGGCCATCTTCGAGCTTTCTATCCGTGCCAGGTTAAGCACTGAGCTAACCACTCGGCCTTGTAAATAAGAAAAAGGGTCGTGTCAGGAACGCTCATACCATTATTAATCCGAAAGGAGACCAATCCTGACACCACTCGCCAGACAGGAATGGCTGACTGTCTGGTGCGACACGCGAAAAAAAATTGGTTATTCACATTCTTGGAAAATGACTTTGGCAGTCCCCTTGATCTATTCCTCTTGTATACCTATAACAAGTTGACTGTCATCCCCCTTCGCTATAAAGATAACGGCCTTAGCTCTCTCAGCCTATCTTCATGAAACATGCCCTACAATCCAAACAGCTTTCAGCTTACTTTTCATTCACCAATAGTATTTGTTCTTACATAATTTCTTAGGTTGTTGATTAGAGCAAGCAACATTACAAAGAGTCCCAAAATCGATCACAAATAATCTTCCATTTGTCTACCATCAGGCTTATTGCTAAAATTCTCTCTTGTAATTTACATGGTCTGAGGAACACTAATCAGCATACCCTGCTTGGGTACATTTTGCTTTGTATTTCAATAGGTAGCTTCCATTCTGTGATAAATATCATAAACGTTCCATCCACCACGATGCAAAAAAATTAAAGTTCAAATTCACAGCAAAAACTTGCAAATGATGAAGCCTGTTTTCCAGAAAGAAGCCGGGAGATTTACGGACTTCCTGATAGGTTATGGAAGTGTGTATGGACTGTATGTCCATGGTGAAAATAAGGCAATGAAAGCCAGATAACTTTGATTATTGAGGTGATGGAGAGATTCAAACTCCCTCCACCTTTTTATTCTGGCTCATGCTCCGTTCTTTCCTATACAGAGGTATCTCGGCCCAAAACGTAGACTGTTTATTCATTTGCATGGATACTCCCTGAACTCCTGAGATCCACTGGCATTTTGCGCCCCTTGCTTGACCAATTACAATTCAATTTCAAATTTATTGTTCTTCACCCATATACTTGTATAAAGCTGAACAAAACAACGTCCCTCTGAGGCCAAGATGCACAACACAGAAAAAATCGTCACAGCACGTATAATTACGATCCAGCACGCACAGTCACAAAATAATATCACCACAAATGACTGAGTGTTATGGCCTGAAGAGTGGCAGGTTTATAGAAATCGCAAGGTATATAAGATGTATGGGGCTCCGTTAGTCTCGGTAGACCACGGGTTAGCACCTCGGAAAGTTTCCATGGCGCAGGCCTGGGCAGGGTTTGTTTTTTGGGAAGACCAGCAGTTGCCCAAGCTGCAAGTCTCCCCTCTCCATACCTACAATGTTGTTCAAAGGAAGGGCATGTAAGGCATATATATAACCATTATAATGTTACAGGTATGATTATAATAAAGCCAGCAGTTGAATAAACATGTGAAACAGCAGAAAATATAGATGACGAATGACCAGTGCAGGATGACAGTATGCCCGCGAGTTGGAAATTGATGCGGTGGGAGCGTTGGGGCATTCAGATAGGCTGTACGTGTGTGCTTGGACAAATTTTTATATCTGGATTAGTTCTACAGACAGTCTAAAACTATGCAGTCCTCTAACACGAACACTTGCTGACTGACGTGCGTTCAATGTGAACATTAAAACTGTTGTCTCCTCAGAGAAATGCAATTCAACAACCTGCAATGGAAGAGGCACGTGTTCTGAACTGCCTACTGGGCTCAGGTGCACATGTGACCAAGGATTCTATGGAAACAATTGTGAAAACGGTAAGGCATGGAAAAGAAAGACAAAAAATATGTTCCTAGTACGGCTGGATAACTGTTTGGAACACAATTCCATAAAGCTTCGTTGAGGACAGCTCCCATTTCCACACGGGCATTCTTCATCACCCACTCTGCAGAGTTACTGGCAGATTGAGTGAGTCTCTCAGATGAAGCTGGTTTGTGCACCACCGTACAGTCGCACTCACACACACGGCCCTGCGTTGACAGGCCCTCTGTCTCATTGTCATCCCTTTCTCTAGCTACGAATTTCCTGCCTTTTCTCTGAATAACCTGGCACATCCAGACGATCCCAAATGCACAATCGGCAGAGTCTTTGTCTGTGTAAGGCAGTCCGTTTCAAACCGCTACCTGAATGGATGCCGCAAATCCCACACTATTTTCTCTTTGTAACCACTGCCTTCATACCAATTTGGAAAATGGAAATTTACAGCATAGTACATTACAGGTCCTTTAGTGTGCCGTTGACCTTTAACATATTCGTAAATAAATTAACGCATCTCTTCTGCATAGTAGTACTTTTTTCTTCCAGCCATATGCCTGTCTCAGAGTTTCAGAAATGCTCCTAAAGCATCTGGCTCTACCGCCACCTCTGGCGGGTTGTTCCATACACCCACTTCTTTCTGTGTAAATAAAATTTCCCTGAGATCCCACCTTTACTTTGTAGTGTTCGGAGAACTTTGAAGTGTTCTCCCAACACTGCAAAGTTCTGCTCCTTTTATTGGCCATTACGATGACTGGTGGCGCAATGGCTTCAGTGCCTGACTCCGGAGCGAAGGTTCCAGAGATCGAATCCAAGTCTGGCCACCTTGGAGCATGCTTTCTATCCGTGCCTGGTTATGCATCGAGCTAGCCTCCAGGCCTGGTTAATAAAGAAACAAACAGGGCGGTTCAGGAACGTTCATACCATGGTTAATCCGAAAGGAGACCAATTCTGGCAGCAGGCGACAGGCCAGTGTGGCTGACTGTCTGGTGCGACACGCGAAAAGAAAGATTGGTCATTTCCGAACTGGGAAAATGTCTTTGGTTGTCCACTTGATATATACCTCTTGTAC
Source organism: Hypanus sabinus (assembly GCF_030144855.1). Lineage (NCBI taxonomy): Eukaryota > Metazoa > Chordata > Chondrichthyes > Myliobatiformes > Dasyatidae > Hypanus > Hypanus sabinus. The sequence goes on along the minus strand of NW_026781227.1, from coordinate 189,552 downwards.
ACCTATAACAAGTTGGCTCTCATCCTCCTTCGATCCAAAGAGAAAGGCCTTAGCTCTCTTAACCTCTCTTCGTAAAAGATCCCTCCAAGCCAAGCAGCTTTCAGCTTACTTTGCATTCACCAACAGTATTAGTTATTGATTAGATAAGGCAACATTCCAAAGAGTCCCAGAATGAATCACAGGATTCATAAACTTCCATTTGTCTACCATCGTGCTTATTGTTAATTTTGTCTCTTGTAATCAATATGCTCTGAGGATATGCCCTGATTGGGTACATGTTGCTTTGTATTTCTATAGGTAGCTTCTGTCCTGTGATTAATCTCGTAAACTTTCCATCCACTACGATACAAAAAAAAAATCTTCAAAATCTGAACTTTGAAAATCTTTGAATCCTGCCTGCACGCAGCACCAACTTCCAAATATTTAGGCCTGTAGTCTTGTAAGAAGCCGAGATATTTACAGTTTTCCTGATGGGGGATGGAAGTGTTTAGGGACAGGATGTCCATAGTGAAAGTAATGTAATGAAAGCCAGATCACTTTGATTATTGAGGTGATGGAGAGAATCTACCTCCCTCCAACTTCTTATTCTGCCTCATGCTCCTTCCTATCCCATACAGAAGTATTTCTGCCCAAAACTTAGACTGTTTATTAATTTCCATTGATACTACCTGAGCTGCTGAGATCCTCCAGCACTTTGTGCCCTTTGCTCGACCAATTTCAATTCAAGTTCAAGATTATTGTTCTTTAACCATACACATGCATAAAGCTGAACAGACCATCGTTCCTGAGGGGACAAGGTGCACAACACTGAAAATATAGTCACGGTACATATAGTTAAGATCCAGCACACACAGTCACAAAATAATATCACCACAAATCACTCAGTGTAATTCCCTGAAAACTGGCAGGTAGATTGAAATTGCAAGGAATATAAGACATATAGACCTCCGGTAGTCTCGATAGGACATGGATTAGCACCTTGGAAGGTTTCCAGGGCGCAAGCCCAGGCCGGGTTCTGTTTGGAAGACCAGCAGTTGCCCACGCTGCACGACTCCCCTCTCCACGCCAACAATGTTGCCCAAGGGAAGAGCATTTAAGACACTTATATATGACAAGTGTATAACCAGTATAATGTTACAAGTATGATTATAATAAAGCAAGTAGTTGAATAAATATTTGAAACAGCAGCAATAACAGATGAAAAATGACCGTTGCAGGATGAGAGAAGAGCTGGGAAGTTGGGAAGAGCTGCGGAGAGAGAGTTAGGACATTCAAGCAGGGTGGACGTTGGTGCTTGGACAAAGTTTTACATCTGTATTAAATATACAGAACAGGCTAATTCTACAAAGTCCTCTAACACTAACGCTTGTTGTCTGAAGTCGGTTCAATGAGAAAATTTATACTGTTGTCTCCGCAGAGAAATGCAATTCAACAACCTGCAATGGAAGAGGCACGTGTTCTGAACTGCCTGCTGGGCTCAGGTGCACATGTGATCAAGGTTTCTATGGAAACAAATGTGAATACGGTAAGGCATGGAAAAGAAACGACAAAAAATATGTTCCCATTACGGCTGGATAACTGGTTGGAACACAATTCCATAAAGCTTGGTTGACGTTAGCTCCCATTTCCACACGGGCATTCTTCATCTCCCACTCTTCTGAGTTACTGGCAGATTGAGGGAGTCTCTCAAATGAAGCTGTTTTGTGCCCCACCAGACAGTCGCACTCACACACACGGCCCTGCGGTGACTGGGACTCTGTCTCATTGACATCCCTTTCTCTAGCTGCGAATTTCCTACCTTTGCTCTGAATAACCTGGCACATCCCCAAGTTTCCAAATGCACAATCGGCAGAGAATTTGTCTGAGTAAGGCAGTCCGTTTCAAAACACTAACTGAATGGATGCCGCAAATCCCACACTATTTTTAGTAACCACTGCCTTCATTCCAATTTGGAACATTGAACTGTACAGCACAGTACAGTACAGGCCCTGTGGTGTGCCGTTGACCTTTTAACATATTCGAACATAAATTAATCAATCTCTTCTGCATAGCCCTACATTTATCTTCCACCCATATGCCTGTCTCAGATTTTCCGAAATGCTCCGAAAGGATCTGGCTCTAATACCACCTCTGACAGCTTGTTCCATACACTCACCCCTCTCTGTGTAAATACTCTATACCTAAGATCCCCCCTGTCCTTTGCAGTGTTCGTTGAACTTTGAACTTTGCTGTGTTCTGCAAGCTTCGAAGTGTTCTCCCAACACTTCAAAGTTATGCTCCTTATATTTGTCATTAGCCTGCCTGGTGGCGCAATGGTATTAGCGCCGGGCCCCGGAGCGGAGGTTCGAGAGATCGAATCCAAGTCGGGCCAACTTCGAGCATGCTTTCTATCCGTGCCGGGTATTTCTATCCGAGATAGCCACACGGCCTCGTGAATAAAAAAAAAAACATACAGTCGGTTCAGGAACGTACATACCATGGTTGATCGGAAAGGAGACTAATACTGACAGCACATGCCAGGTCAAAGTACTGACTGTCTGGTGCGAAACTAGAAAAAAAAAAGATCTGGTCATTTCCGTACTGTGAAAATGTCTTTGGCTGTCCACTTGCTCTATACCTCTTGTACACCTATATCAAGTTGGATCTCATCCCCATTCGTTCAAAAGGGAAAGGCCTTAGATCTCTCAACCTTTCTTCATAAAGATGCCCTCCAATCCAAGCAGCTTTCAGCTTACTTTACATTCACCAATAGTTTTAGTTCGTACATTATAACTTAGGTTGTTGATTAGAGCAATCAACGTTACAAAGGATCACAGAACGGAGCTTAGGATTCATAAACTTCCATTTGTCTGCCATCGTGCTTATTGTTAATTTTGTCTCTTGTAATCTACATGCTCTTGGGAACACTGAGACTAATTCCCTGCTTGGGTACATGTTGCTTTGTATTTCTATAGGTAGGTGTTACATCAGTATTAAATATACAGAACTGGCTAATTCTATGAAGTCCTCTCACACGAACGCTTGCTGACTGACGTGGGTTCAATGTGAACATTTATACTGTTGTCTCCACAGAGAAATGCAATTCAACAACCTGCAATGGAAGAGGAACGTGTTCTGAACTGCCTACTGGGCTCAGGTGCACATGTGATCAAGGTTTCTATGGAAACAATTGTGAATACGGTAAGGCATGGAAAAGAAAAGACAAAAAATATGTTCCTATTGCGGCTGGATAACTGGTTGGAACACAAGTCCATAAAGCTTGGTTGACGTTAGCTCCCATTTCCACACGGGCATTCTTCATCAGCCACTCTTCTGAGTTACTGACAGATTGAGGGAGTCTCTCAGATGAAGCTGGTTTGTGCCCCACCAAACTGTCGCAAACACAAACCCTGCGGTGACTGGGACTCTGTCTCATTGACATCCCTTTCTCTTGCTGCGAATTTCCTGTCTTTGCTCTGAATAACCTGGCAGATCCCGAAGATCCCAAAAACACAATCGGCAGAGAATTTGACTGTGTAAGGCAGTCCGTTTCAAACCACTAACTGAATCGATGCCGCAAATCCCACACTACTTTCTCTTTGTAACCACTGCCTTCTTTCCAATTTGGAACATGGAACAGTACAGCACTGTACAGTACAGGTCCTTTGGTATGCCGTTGACCTTGTAACATATTCGAACATGAATTAAAACTTCTCTCTTGCATAGTCATCTATTTTTCTTTCACCCATATGCCTGACCCAGAGTTTCAGAAATGCTCCCAAATGAACTGGCTCTACCACCACCTCTGTCAGGTTGTTCCATAAATCCACCTCTCTCTGAGTAAATAAACTATCCCTGAGATTCCCCCTGTACTTTGCAGTGTTCGGAGAACTTCGAAGTTGTCTTCCAACAGTTCAAAGTTATGCTCCTTATATTGGCCATTAGGTTGTCTGGTGGCGCAATGGCATCAGTGCCGGACTCCGGAGCGAAGGTTCCCGAGATCGAATCCATATAACCATATAACAATCACAGCACGGAAACAGGCCATCTCGGCCCTCCTAGTCCGTGCCGAACTCTCAATCTCTCCTAGTCCCACCTACCCGCACTCAGTCCATAACCCTCCACACATTTCCTGTCCATATACCTATCCAATTTTACCTTAAATGACACAACTGAACTGGCCTCTACTACTTCTACAGGAAGCTCATTCCACACAGCTATCACTCTCTGAGTAAAGAAATACCCCCTCGTGTTTCCCTGAAACTTCGGCCCCCTAACTCTCAAATCATGTCCTCTCGTTTGAATCTCCCCTACTCTCAATGGAAACAGCCTATTCACGTCAACTCTATCTATCCCTCTGGAAATTTTAAATACCTCGATCAAATCCCTACTCAACCTTCTACGCTCCAATGAATAGAGAGCTAACTTGTTCAACCTTTCTCTGTAACTTAAGTGCTGAATCCTAGGTAACATCCCAGTAAATAGTCTCTGCTCTCTCTCTAATTTATTGATATCTTTCCTATAATTCGCTGACCAGAACTGTACACAATATTCAAAATTTGGCCTTACCAATGCCTTGTACAAGTTTAACATTACATCCCAACTTCTGTACTCAATGCTTTGATTTACAAAGGCCAGCATCCAAAAGCCTTCTTCACCACCCTATCTACATGAGACTCCACCTTCAGGGAAATATGCACTGTTATTCCTAGATCTCTCTGTTCCTCTGCATTCCTCAATGCCCTACCATTTACCCTGTATGTTCTATTTGGATTATTCCTGCCAAACTGTAGAACCTCACACTTCTCAGCATTAACCTCCATCTGCCAACGTTCAGCCCATTCTTCTAACCGGCAAAAATCTCCCTGCAAGCTTTGAAAACCAACCTCATTATCCACAACACTTCCTACCTTAGTGTCATCGGCATACTTACTAATCCAATTTAATACACCATCCTCCTGATCATTTATGTATATTACAAACAACCTTGGGCCCAAAGCAGATCCCTGAGGCACCCCGCTAGTCACCGGCCTCTATCCCAATAAACAATTTTCCACCACTACTCTCTGGCATCTCCTAGCTAGCCACTGTTGAATCCATTTTATCACTCCAGCATTAATACCTAACGACTGAACCTTCTTAGCTACCTTTCCATGTGGAACTTTGTCAAAGGCTTTGCTGAAGTCCAGGTAGACTACATCCACTGCCTTACCCTCGTCAACATTCCTCGTAACCTCTTCAAAACATTCAATAATGTTTGTCAAACATGACATTCCACGCACAAATCCATGTTGGCTATACAGATAATTATTAATACTATCTCTAAGAATACTTTCCATTAATTAACCCACCACTGATGTCAAACTGACAGGTCTATAATTGCTAGGCTTACTTCTAGACCCCTTTTTAAACAATGGAACCACATGAGCAATACGCCAATCCTCCGGCACAATCCCCGTTTCTAATGACATCTTAAAGATCTCCGTCAGAGCTCCTGCTATTTCTACACAAACTTCCCTCAAGGACCTGGGGAATATCCTGTCAGGACTGGGGGATTTATCCACTTTTAAATTTCTTAATTTCTTAATTTAAAGTTAACTTCCACCTCTTTAATTGTCATAGGTTCCATAACTTCCTTACTTGTTTCCCACACCTTACACAATTCAATATCCTTCTCCGTAGTGAATACAGAAGAGAAGATATCGTTCAAAATCTCTCCCATCTCCCTCGGCTCCACACATAGCTGACCACTCTGATTCTCTAAGGGGCCAATTTTATCCCTCACTATCCTCTTGCGTTTAATATAACTGCAGAGACCTTTCGTAGTTACTTTCATCTTATTTGCCAAACCAACCTCATATCTTCTTTTAGCATTTCTAATCTCTTTCTTAAGATTCCTTTTACATTCTTTATATTCCTCGATTACTTTACTCCATGCTGCCTATATCTATTGTAGACATCCCTCTTTTTCCGAACCAAATTTCTAATATCCCTTGAAAACCATGGTGCATTCAGACCTTTAAGCTTTCCTTTCAACCGAACAGGAACATAAAGATTCTGTACCCTCATAATTTCACCCTTAAATGACCTCCATTTCTCTATCACATCCTTCCATTAAAACAACTTGACCAAATCCACTCTCTTTAAATCCCTTCGCATCTCCTCAATGTTCGCCTTTCTCCAATCAAAAATCTCAACTCTGGGTCCTGTCCTGTCCTTCTCCATAATTATATTGTAGCTAATGCTATTGTGATCACTGGACCCAAAGTGCTCCCCAACACATACATCTGTCAGCTGACCTATCGCATTCCCTAACAGGAGATCCAACACTGCCCCATCTCTAGTCGGTACTTCAATGTATTGTTGCAAAAAACTATCCTGCACACATTTCACAAACTCTAAACCATCCAGCCCTTTACCAGAATGAGCTTCCCAGTCTACGTGTAGAAAATTAAAATCTCCCACAGTCACCATTTTGTGTTTACTACAACTATCTGCTATCTCCTTACACATTTGCTCTTCCAACTCTCGCTCCCCATTAGGTGGCCTATAATACACTCCTATCAGTGTTACTACACCTTTCCCATTCCTCAATTCCACTCAAATAGCCTCCCTAGAGGAGCTCTCTAATCTGTCCTTCCAAAGCACCGCCATAAGATTTTCTCGGACAAGCAATGCAACACCTCCTCCTCTGGCCCCCCCTACTCTATCACACCTGAAGCAACTAAATCCAGGAATATTTAGTTGCCAATCACACCCTTCCTGCAAACATATTTCACTAATAGCTACAACATCATTATTCCAGGTATCAATCCAAGCTTTAAGCACATCCACCTTTCTTACAATGTTCCTAGCATTAAAATAGATACATTTAAGATACTCTCCACCTCCTCCTCTCTATTCATCCCTAACAGTGCATTCAAATTTATTATCCTTTTCTTTCTTCTCCCCTACATCTTCGGGCTGAGCGTATCCCTTCTACATCACCTGCCTTTCCTCCCTCACACACTGTCTATTTACTTGCTCTACTGGTGAACTAACCTCCTCTCCCATAGACTCCTCAAATTGATTCCCGCCCCGCCCCCATCTTACTCGTTTAAAGTCTTCCCTGTAGCACTAGCAAACCTCCCCGCTAGGATATTGGTCCCCCCGGGATTCAAGTGCAACCCGACCTTCTTGAACAGGTCACGCCTGCCCCAAAAGAGGTCCCAATGATCCAGAACCTTGAATTCCTGCCCCCTGCTCCAATCCCACAGCCACGCATTCATTCTCCACCTAATTCTATTCCTACTTTCGCTGTCGCGTGGCACAGGCAGTAATCCCGAGATTACTACCTATGCGTTCCTTCTTCTTAACTGCCTTCCTAACTCCCTATACTCTCGTTACAGGACCTCTGCCCCTTTCCTACCTATGTCATTGGTACATACATGTACCACGACCTCTGGCTCCTCACCCTCCCACTTCAGGATATCTTGGACGCGATCAGAAACGTCCCGAACCCTGGCACCAGGAAGGCAAATTACCATCCGGGACTCCCGATCACCTCCACTGAACCGCCTGTCTGTACCCTATTACTATGGTCCTCTTTATTCTATCCCTAACCTTCTGAGCTGCAGGGCCGTCCTCTGTGCCGGTGACCCGGCCACTGTCAATTCCACCAGGTAGGCTGTCCTCCCCAACATTACTCAAACACGAGAATTTATTGTCAAGGGGTACAGCCACTGGGTACTCTCTAGTACCTGCCTCTTCCCCTTCCTGACCGTGACCCACCTATCTGCCTCCCGTGGCCCCGGAGTGACCACCTGCCTGTAACTCCTCTCAATCACCTCCTCACTCTCCCTGACCAGGCGACGGTCATCGAGCTGCAGCTCCAGTTCCCTAACTCGGTCCCTCAGGAGCTGCAGTTCGGTGCACCTGGCGCAGATGTGGACGTCCGGGAGTCTCGGAGACTCCAGGACCTCCCACATCTGACACTGAGAACAACAAGCTGCCCGCACACTCATACTTCCTGAATAATTGAAAATAACAAGAACTAAAAGATAAGCCTACTGTGCCCCCTTCCGCCTAAGCCCCCTGAGCCCAAGCCCCACACGCTGCTCCCGGTGCACACTGTTTCCCGCAAACGAAGCTGCCCGCTTCTTAAGGCTGCGTTCTTTTTATATCTTCCCTCTTTCCCAGGCCTCCTTCACGCGCCTGCGCAGCCCCGCGTCTCAAAACTCCGATCTGAGACGCAATTGGACAATTCGAAAATGGCCGCCGCCGCACTCGCTCTCAAAGGCTCGCTGTCCTCTTCCAAAAGAGGACAAGTCGGTCCAGCTTCGAGCATGCTTTCTATCCGTGCCTGGTTAAGCATCGAGCAAGCCACACGGCTTCGTAACTAAAAAAAAACAAAGTGGTCGGTTCAGGAACGTTCATACCATGTTTAATCCGAAAGGAGACCAATCCTGACAGCACGCGCCAGGCCAGAGTGGTTGACTGTCTGGTGCGAAACGCGAAAAGAAATTTGGTCATTTCCGTAATGGGGAAATGCCTTTGGCTGTCCACATGCTCTATACCTCTTGTACACCATTATCAAGATGGCTGTCATCCCCCTTCGTTCCAAAGATAAAGGCCTTAGATCTCTCAACCTCTCTTCATAAAGGATGCCCTCCAATCCAAGCAGCTTTCAGCTTACTTTACATTCACCAATAGGTTTAGTTCTTACATATTTACTTAGGTTGTTGATTAGTGCAAGCCACATTACAAAGGGTCACAGAACGGATCATAGGATTCATAAACTTCGATTTGTCTAGCATCATGCTTATTGTTAATTTTGCCTCTTGCAATCTACATGCTCTGAGGAACACTGAGAGGCATTCCCTGATTGGGTACATGTTGCTTTGTATTTCTATAGGTAGCTTCTGTTCAGTGATTAATCTCGAAAAATTTCCATCCAGCACAATACAAAAAGAAATCAAACCTCAAAATCTGAAATTCCAAAATGTTTGAATCCTGTCGGCACACAGCAGCAACTTGCAAAAGATTAGGCCTGTTGTCCAGTAGGAAGCCGAGATATTTAAGGTTTTCCAGATGGGAGATGGAGGAGTTTAGGGACAGGATATCCATAGTGAAAATAAGGTAATGAAAGCCAGAGAATCTTTATTATTGAGGTGATGGTGAGAATCAACATCGCTCCACCTTCTTATCCTGGCTCATGCACCGTTCTTTCCCACACAGAAGTATCTCGGCCCAATACGTAGACTGCTTATTCATTTCCATAGATTATCCATGACCTGCTGAGATCGTTCACCAGTTTGTGCCGTTTGCTAGAACAATTTCAATTGAAGTTCAAGTTTATTGTTCTTTAACCGTACACTTGTATATATCTGAACAGACCATCGTCCCTCTGGGGCCAAGGTGCACAACACAGTAAATATAGTCACACTACATATACTTACGATCCAGCACGCCCCGTCTCAAAATAACATCACCACAAATCACTGAGTGTCATTGCCTGAAGACTGGCAATTTGATAGACATTGCAAGGTATATAAGACATATAGACCTCCGTAGTCTCGATAGGTGATTGATTAGTACCTTGGAAGGATTCCAGGGCGTAAGCCCAGTCAGTGTTTTTTTTTTTGGAAGACCCGCAGTTGCCCAAGCTGCAGGTCTCCCCTCTCCACGCCACCAATGTTGTCCAAGGGAAGGGCATATAAAACACATATATATGAGATTTATAATACCAGTATATTGTTACAGGTATGATTATAATAAAGCAAGCAGTTGTATAAACTTTTTGAAACAGCAGCAATAACGGATGAAAAATTATCAGTGCAGGATGAGAATGTGCCGGGCAGTTGGGAAGATCTGCGGAGGGAGCGATATGGCATTCAAAGAGGGTATACGTGTGTGCTTGGACAAAGATTTGTATCAGTATTAAATATACAGAACAGGCTAATTCTATGATGTCCTCTCACACGAACGCTTGCTGACTGACATGGGTTCAATGTGAACATTTATACTGTTGTTTCCGCAGAGAAATGCAATTCAACAACCTGCAATGGAAGAGGAAAGTGTTCTGAATTGCCTGCTGGGATCATGTGCAAATGTGATCAAGGTTTCTATGGAAACAACTGTGAATACGGTAAGGCATGGAAAAGAAAAGACAAAAACTATGTTCCTATAGCGGCTGGATAACGGGTTGGAACACAAGTCCATAAAGCTTGGTTGACGTTAGCTCCCATTTCCACACGGGCATTCTTCATCTCCCACTCTTCTGAGTCACTGGCAGATTGAGGAAGTCTCTCAGATGAAGCTGGTTTGTGCCCCACGAGACAGTCGCACTCACACACACGGCCCTGCGGTGACTGGGACTTTGTCTCATTGACATCCCTTTCTCTTGCTGCGGATTTCCTGCCTTTGCTCTGAATAAACTGGCACATCCCGAAGATCCCAAAAAAACAATCGGCAGAGACTTTGTCTGTGTAATGCAGTCCGTTTCAAACCACTAACTGAATGGATGCCTGAAATCCACACTATTTTGCTTTTGTAATCACTGCCTTCATTCCAATTTGGAACATGGAACAGTACAGTCCAGTAGAGTACAGGCCCTTTGGTGCGCTGTTGACCTTGTAACATACTCGAACATAAATTGAACCTTCTCTTTTACATAGTCATCTATTTTCCGTTCACCCATATGTCTGTCTCGGAGTTTCCGAAATGCACGTAAAGGATCTGGCTCTACCACCACCTCTGGCAGGTTCCTACATACACCCACCTCTCTCTGTATCATTAAAGTATCCCTGAGATTTCCCCTGTACTTTGCGGAGTTCGCAGTACGTGGAAGTATTCTTCCAACACTTCAAAGTTATGCTCCTTATATTGGCCATTAGGCTGACTGGTGGCGCAATGGCATCAGCGCCGGACTCCGGAGCGAAGGTTCCCAAGATCGAATCCAAGTCGGTCCACCTTCGAGCATGCTTTCTATCCGTGCCTGGTTAAGCATCGAGCTAACTACACGGCTTCGTAAATGAAAAAAAAACAAAGGGGTCGGTGCAGGAACATGGTTAATCGGAAAGGAGACCAATCCTGACAGCACCCGCCAGGACAGAGTGGCTGACTGTCTGGTGTGAAACGCGAAAAAAAATTGTAATTTCCCTACTGGGAAAATGTCTTTGGCTGTCCACTTGCTCTATACCTCTTGTACACCTATATCAAGTTGGCTCTCATCCCCCTTCGATCCAAAGATAAAGGCCTTAGCTCTCTCAACCTCTCTTCGTAAAAAATGCCCTCCAATCCAAGCAGCTTTCAGCTTACTTTAAATTCACAAATAGTTTTAATTCGTACATATTTACTTAGGTAGTTGATTAGTGCAAGCAACATTACAAAGGTTCACAGAATGGATCATAGGATTCATAAACTTCCATTTGTCTACCATCGTGCTAATTGGTAATTTTTTCTCTTGTAATCTACATGCTCTGAGGAACACTGAGAGGCATTCCCTGATTTGGGACATGTTGCTTTGTATTTCTATAGATAGCTTCAGTTCAGTGATTAATCTCGTAAACCTTCCATTCAGAACGATACAAAAAGAAATCAAACTTCAAAATCTGAACTTCCAAAGTGTTTGAATCGTGCCAGCACACAGCAACAACTTGCAAAAGATTAGGCCTGTTGTCCAGTAGGAAGCCGAGATATTTACGGTTTTCCAGATGGGCGATGGAAGTGTTTAGGGACAGGATGTCCATAGTGAAAATAAGGCAATGAAAGCCAGAGAACCTTTATTATTGAGGTGATGGTGAGAATGTACATCGCTCCGCCTTCTTATTCTGGCTCATGCTCCGTTCTTTCCCAAACAGAACGATCTTGGCCCAATACGTAGACTGCTTATTCATTTCCATAGATACTCCATGACCTGCTGAGATCGTCCAGCACTTTGTGCCGTTTGCTAGAACAATTTCAATTGAAGTTCAAGTTTATTGTTCTTTAACCGTACACTTGTATATATCTGAACAGACTATCGTTCCTCTGGGGCCAAGGTGCACAACACAGTACATATAGTTACGATCCAGTACGCACCGTCTCTATATAATATCACCACAACTCACTGAGTGTCATTGCCAGAAGAAAGGCAGTTTGAGAGAAATTGCAAGGTATATAAGTCATATAGGCCTCCGTTAGTCTCGTTAGGACATGGATTAGCACCTTGGAAAGTTTCCAAGGGCGCAAGCCCAGGCAGGGTTCTGATTGGAAGACCAACTGTTGCCCACGCTGCACGTCTCCCCTTTCCACGCCACCAATGTTGTCCAAAGGTAGGGCATTATAAGACACATATATATGACCAGTATAATGTTACAGGTATGATTATAATAAAGCAAGCAGTTGTATAAATTTTTGATACGGCAGCAATAACAGATGAAAAATGATCAGTGCAGGATGAGAATGTGCCCGTCTGTTGGGAAGAGCTGCGGAGGGAGCGTTAGGGCATTCACAGAGAGTGTACGTGTGTGCTTGGACAAGGATTTGTATCAACATTAAATACACAGAACAGGCTAATTCTATGAAGTCCTCTCACACGAACGCTTGCTGACTGACGTGGGTTCAACGTGAACATTTATACTGTTGTTTCCGCAGAGAAATGCAATTCAACAACCTGCAATGGAAGAGGAAAGTGTTCTGAATTGCCTACTGGGATCATGTGCACATGTGATCAAGATTTCTATGGAAACAATTGTGAAAACGGTAAGGCATGGAAAAGAAAAGACAAAAACTATGTTCCTATTGCGGCTGGATAACTGGTTGGAACACAAGTCCATATAGCTTGGTTGACGTTTGCTCCCATTTCCACACGGGCATTCTTCATCTCCCACTCTTCTGAGTCACTGGCAGATTGAGGGAGTCTCTCAGATGAAGCTGGTTTGTGCCCCACGAGACAGTCGCACTCACACACACGGCCCTGCGGTGACTGGGACTTTGTCTCATTGACATCCCTTTCTCTAGCTGCGGATTTCCTGCCTTTGCTCTGAATAAACTGGCACATCCCGAAGATCCCAAAAAACAATCGGCAGAGACTTTGTCTGTGTACTGCAGTCCGTTTCAAACCACTAACTGAATGGATGCCTGAAATCCACACTATTTTCCTTTTGTAATCACTGCCTTCATTCCAATTTGGAACATGGAACAGTACAGTCCAGTAGAGTACAGGCCCTTTGGTGTGCTGTTGACCTTGTAACATACTCGAACATAAATTGAACCTTCTCTTTTACATAGTCATCTATTTTCCTTTCACCCATATGCCTGTCTCGGAGTTTCCGAAATGCACGTAAAGGATCTGGCTCTACCACCACCTCTGGCAGGTTCCTACATACACCCACCTCTCTCAATGTGTCATTAAAGTATCCCTGAGATTTCCCCTGTACTTTGCGGAGTTCGAAGAACGTGGAAGTATTCTTCCAACACTTCAAAGTTATGCTCCTTATATTGGCCATTAGGCTGACTGGTGGCGCAATGGCATCAGCGCCGGACTCCGGAGCGAAGGTTCCCAAGATCGAATCCAAGTCGGTCCACCTTCGAGCATGCTTTCTATCCGTGCCTGGTTAAGCATCGAGCTGACCACACGGCTTCGTAAATGAAAAAAAAAACAAAGGGGTCGGTGCAGGAACATGGTTAATCGGAAAGGAGACCAATCCTGACAGCACCCGCCAGGAAAGAGTGGCTGACTGTCTGGTGTGAAACGCGAAAAAATATTTGGTCATTTCCCTACTGGGAAAATGTCTTTGGCTGTCCACTTGCTCTATACCTCTTGTACACCTATATCAAGTTGGCTCTCATCCCCCTTCGATCCAAAGATAAAGGCCTTAGCTCTCTCAACCTCTCTTCGTAAAAAATGCCCTCCAATCCAAGCAGCTTTCAGCTTACTTTACATTCACAAATAGTTTTAATTCGTACAGATTTACTTAGGTAGTTGATTAGTGCAAGCAACATTACAAAGGTTCACAGAACGGATCATAGGATTCATAAACTTCCATTTGTCTACCATCGTGCTAATTGGTAATTTTTTCTCTTGTAATCTACATGCTCTGAGGAACACTGAGAGGCATTCCCTGATTGGGTACATGTTGCATTGTATTTCTATAGGTAGCTTCAGTTCAGTGATTAATCTCGTAAACCTTCCATTCAGAACGATACAAAAAGAAATCAAACTTCAAAATCTGAACTTCCAAAGTGTTTGAATCGTGCCAGCACACAGCAACAACTTGCAAAAGATTAGGCCTGTTGTCCAGTAGGAAGCCGAGATATTCACGGTTTTCCAGATGGGCGATGGAAGTGTTTAGGGACAGGATGTCCATAGTGAAAATAAGGCAATGAAAGCCAGAGAACCTTTATTGTGAGGTGATGGGGAGAATGTACATCGCCCCACCTTCTTATTCTGGCTCATGCTCCGTTCTTTCCCATACAGAACTATCTTGGCCCAATACGTAGACTGCTTATTCATTTCCATAGATACTCCATGACCTGCTGAGATCGTCCAGCACTTCGTGCCGTTTGCTAGAACAATTTCAATTGATGTTCAAGTTTATTGTTCTTTAACCATACACTTGTATAAAGCTGAACAGACCATCGTTCCTCTGGGGACAAGGTGCACAACACAGTACATATAGTTACGATCCAGTACGCACCGTCTCTATATAATATCACCACAACTCACTGAGTGTCATTGCCAGAAGAAAGGCAGTTTGAGAGAAATTGCAAGGTATATAAGTCATATAGGCTTCCGTTAGTCTCGATAGGACATGGATTAGCACCTTGGAAAGTTTCCAAGGGCGCAAGCCCAGGCAGGGTTCTGATTGGAAGACCAACTGTTGCCCACGCTGCACGTCTCCCCTTTCCACGCCACCAATGTTGTCCAAAGGTAGGGCATTATAAGACACATATATATGACCAGTATAATGTTACAGGTATGATTATAATAAAGCAAGCAGTTGTATAAATTTTTGATACGGCTGCAATAACAGATGAAAAATGATCAGTGCAGGATGAGAATGTGCCCGTCTGTTGGGAAGAGCTGCGGAGGGAGCGTTAGGGCATTCACAGAGAGTGTACGTGTGTGCTTGGACAAGGATTTGTATCAACATTAAATATACAGAACAGGCTAATTCTATGAAGTCCTCTCACACGAACGCTTGCTGACTGACGTGGGTTCAACGTGAACATTTATACTGTTGTTTCCGCAGAGAAATGCAATTCAACAACCTGCAATGGAAGAGGAAAGTGTTCTGAATTGCCTACTGGGATAATGTGCAAATGTGATCAAGATTTCTATGGAAACAACTGTAAATACGGTAAGGCATGGAAAAGAAAATACAAAAACTATGTTCCTATTGCGGCTGGATAACTGGTTGGAACACAAGTCCATAAAGCTTGGTTGACGTTTGCTCCCATTTCCACACGGGCATTCTTCATCTCCCACTCTTCTGAGTCACTGGCAGATTGAGGGAGTCTCTCAGATGAAGCTGGTTTGTGCCCCACGAGACAGTCGCACTCACACACACGGCCCTGCGGTGACTGGGACTTTGTCTCATTGACATCCCTTTCTCTAGCTGCGGATTTCCTGCCTTTGCTCTGAATAAACTGGCACATCCCGAAGATCCCAAAAAACAATCGGCAGAGACTTTGTCTGTGTACTGCAGTCCGTTTCAAACCACTAACTGAATGGATGCCTGAAATCCACACTATTTTCCTTTTGTAATCACTGCCTTCATTCCAATTTGGAACATGGAACAGTACAGTCCAGTAGAGTACAGGCCCTTTGGTGTGCTGTTGACCTTGTAACATACTCGAACATAAATTGAACCTTCTCTTTTACATAGTCATCTATTTTCCGTTCACCCATATGCCTGTCTCGGAGTTTCCGAAATGCACGTAAAGGATCTGGCTCTACCACCACCTCTGGCAGGTTCCTACATACACCCTCTCTGTGTCATTAAAGTATCCCTGAGATTTCCCCTGTACTTTGCGGTGTTCGCAGTACGTGGAAGTATTCTTCCAACACTTCAAAGTTATGCTCCTTATATTGGCCATTAGGCTGACTGGTGGCGCAATGGCATCAGCGCCGGACTCCGGAGCGAAGGTTCCCAAGATCGAATCCAAGTCGGTCCACCTTCGAGCATGCTTTCTATCCGTGCCTGGTTAAGCATCGAGCTGACCACACGGCTTCGTAAATGAAAAAAAAAACAAAGGGGTCGGTGCAGGAACATGGTTAATCGGAAAGGAGACCAATCCTGACAGCACCCGCCAGGAAAGAGTGGCTGACTGTCTGGTGTGAAACGCGAAAAAATATTTGGTCATTTCCCTACTGGGAAAATGTCTTTGGCTGTCCACTTGCTCTATACCTCTTGTACACCTATATCAAGTTGGCTCTCATCCCCCTTCGATCCAAAGATAAAGGCCTTAGCTCTCTCAACCTCTCTTCGTAAAAAATGCCCTCCAATCCAAGCAGCTTTCAGCTTACTTTACATTCACAAATAGTTTTAATTCGTACAGATTTACTTAGGTAGTTGATTAGTGCAAGCAACATTACAAAGGTTCACAGAACGGATCATAGGATTCATAAACTTCCATTTGTCTACCATCGTGCTAATTGGTAATTTTTTCTCTTGTAATCTACATGCTCTGAGGAACACTGAGAGGCATTCCCTGATTGGGTACATGTTGCATTGTATTTCTATAGGTAGCTTCAGTTCAGTGATTAATCTCGTAAACCTTCCATTCAGAACGATACAAAAAGAAATCAAACTTCAAAATCTGAACTTCCAAAGTGTTTGAATCGTGCCAGCACACAGCAGCAACTTGCAAAAGATTAGGCCTGTTGTCCAGTAGGAAGCCGAGATATTTACGGTTTTCCAGATGGGCGATGGAAGTATTTAGGGACAGGATGTCCATAGTGAAAATAAGGCAATGAAAGCCAGAGAACCTTTATTGTGAGGTGATGGGGAGAATGTACATCGCCCCACCTTCTTATTCTGGCTCATGCTCCGTTCTTTCCCATACCGAAGTATCTCGGCCCAGAACGAAGACTGTTTCTTCATTTCCATAGATACTCCATGACCTGCTGAGATCATCCAGCACTTTGTGCCGTTTGCTAGAACAATTTCAATTGATGTTCAAGTTTATTGTTCTTTAACCGTACACTTGTATAAAGCTGAACAAACTATCGTTCCTCTGGGACCAAGGTGCACAACACAATACATATTGTCACAGTACTTATATTTACGATCCAGCACGCACCGTCTCAAAATAATATCACCACAAATCACTGAGTGTCATTGCCTGAAGTCTGGCGGTTTGATAGAAATTGCAAGATATATAAGACATATAGACCTCCGTAGTCTCGATAGGACATGGATTAGCACCTTGGAAGGTTTCCAGGGCGTAAGCCCAGTCAGTGTTTTTTTTTTTTGAAGACCCGCAGTTGCCCAAGCTGCCGGTCTCCCCTCTCCACGCCACCAATGTTGTCCAAGGGAAGGGCATATAAGACACATATACATGACATGTGTAAAACCAGTATAATGTTACATGTCTGATTATAATAAAGCAAGTAGTTGTATCAATATTTGAAACAGCAGCAATAACAGATGAAAATGACCAGTGCAGGATGAGAGTGTGCCCGTCAGTTGGGAAGAGCTGCGGAGGGAGCGTTAGGGCATTCAAAGAGGGTGTACGTGTGTGCTTGGACAAGGATTTGTATCAGCATTAAATATACCGAACAGGCTAATTCTATGAAGTCCTCTCACACGAACGCTTGCTGACTGACGTGGGTTCAACGTGAACATTTATACTGTTGTTTCCGCAGAGAAATGCAATTCAACATCCTGCAATGGAAGAGGCACGTGTTCTGAACTGCCTACTGGGCTCAGGTGCACATGTAATCATGGTTTCTATGGATACAAATGTGAATACGGTAAGGCATGGAAACGAAAAGACAAAGCATATGTTCCCATAACGGCTGGATAACTGGTTGGAACACTATTCCATAAAGCTTCGTTGACGTTAGCTCCCATTTCAACACGGGCATTCTTCCTCACCCACTCTGCTGAGTTACTGGCAGATTGAGTGAGTCTCTCAGATGAAGCTGGTTTGTGCACCACCAGACAGTCGCACTCATACACACGGCCCTGCGGTGACTGGGACTCTGTCACATTGACATCCCATTCTCCAGCTGCGAATTTCCTGCCTTTGCTCTGAATAACCTGGCACATCCCCAAGTTTCCAAAGGCACAATCGGCAGAGACTTTGTCTGTGTAAGGCTGTCCGTTTCAAAACACTAACTGAATGGATGCCGCAAATCCCACACTATGTTTAGTAACCACTGCCTTCATTCCAATTTGGAACATTGAACTGTACCGCACAGTACAGTACAGGCCCTGTGGTGTGCCGTTGACCTTTTAACACATTCGAACATAAATTAGTCAATCTCTTCTGCATAGCCCTACATTTATCTTCCACCCATATGCCTGTCTCAGATTTTCAGAAATGCTCCGAAAGGATCTGGCTCGACCACCACATCTGGCAGCTTGTTCCATACACTCACCCCTCTCTGTGTAAATAATCTATCCCTAAGATCCCCAATGTCAATTGCAGTGTTCGTTGAACTTTGAAGTGCTCTCCCTTTCTAAATCTTTTTATTAATATTAATAATATGGACAGAATACAGATGATATATTGATAAAGAAATTACCAACATACACATTCCATTACATATAAAAAAAACATACATAATAGTTACAATATAAATGAGTTTACCAAGACATAAGCCAAAAGATATCTTCATGAAACATGCCCTACAATCCAAGCAGATTTCAGCTTACTTTTCATTCACCAATGGGTTTAGTTCTTACATATTTAATTATTTGTTGATTAGAGCAAGCAACATTACAAGGAGTCCCAAAATGGATCACAGGATTCATAATCTTTCATTTGTCTACCATCAGGCTTATTGCTAAAATTCTCTCTTGTAATTTACATGGTCAGATGAACACTCATCAGCATACCCTGCTTGGGTACACTTTGCTTTGTATTTCAATAGGTAGCTTCCATTCTGTGATAAATATCATAAACGTTCCATCCACCACGATACAAAAAAATTCAATGTTCAAAATCTGATCTTAGAAAACATTTGATGCCTGCCTATTCACAGCAAAAACTTGCAAATGATGAAGCCTTTTTTTCCAGAAAGTAGCCGGGAGATTTACGGACTTCCTGATGGGTTATGGAAGTGTGTATGGACTGTATGTCCATAGTGAAAATAAGGCAATGAAAGCCAGATAACTTTGATTACTGAGGTGATGGAAAAAATCAACCTCCCTCCACCTTCTTATTCTGGCTCATGCTCCGTTCTTTCTTATACAGAAGTATCTCGCCCAAAACGTCGACTATTTATTCATTTGCATGGATACACCCTGAACTGCTGAGTTCCACTTGCACTTTGGGTCCCTTGCTTGGCCAATTACAATTCAATTTCAAGTTTATTGTTCTTCAACCATACACTTGTATAAAGCTGAACAAAACATCGTTCCTCTGGGGCACAGCTGCACAACACAGAAAAAATCGTCACAGCACGTATATTTACGATCCAGCACGCACAGTCACAAAATAATATCACCACAAATGGCTGAGTGTTATGGCATGAAGAGTGGCAGGTTCATAGAAATTGCAAGGTATATAAGATATAAGATATAAGGCATGTACGACATATATATATATATAATCAGTATAATGTAACAGGTATGATTACAATAAATCCAGCAGATGTATAAATATGTGAAACAGCAGCAATAATAGATGAAAAATGACCAGTGTAGGATGACATTATGCCCGTGAGTTGGGAACTGATGCGGTGGGAGCGTAAAGGCATTCGGATAGGGTGTACGTGTGTGCTGGGACAAGTTTTTTATATCTGGATTAGTTCTACAGACAGTCTAAAACTATGCAGTCCTCTAACACGAACACTTCCTGACTGACGTGGGTTCAATGTGATTATTAATACTCCGCAGAGAAATCCAGTTCAACAACCTGCAATGGAAGTGGCACGTGTTCTGAACTGCCTACTGCCTGGTTAAGCACCGAGATAGCCACACGGACACGTAAATAAAAAAAAAAAAAACAAAGGGGTCGGTTCAGGAACGTTCATACCATGGTTAATCTGAAAGGAGACCAATCGTGACAGCACGCGCCAGGCCAGATTCGCTGACTGTCTGGTGCGACAGACGAAAATAAATTTGGTCATTTCCATACTGGGAAAATGTCTTTGGCTGTCCAATTGATCTATACCTCTTGTACACCTGTAACAAGTTGGCTCTCATCATCCTTCGCTAAAAAGAGAAAGGCCTTAACTCTCTCAACCTCTCTTCGTAAAAGATACCGTCTAATGCAAGCGGCTTTCAGCTTACTTTACATTCACTAATAGTTTTAGTTCTTCCGAATTTACTGAGGTTGTTATTTAGAGCAAGCAAAATTACAAAGGGCCAGAGAAAGGATCATAGGATTCATAAACTTCCATTTGTCTTCCATCGTGTTTTTTGTTAATTTTAACTCTTGTAATCTACATGCTCTGAGGAACACTGAGAGGCATTCACTGATTGGGTACATGTTGCTTTGTATTTCTATAGGTAGCTTCTGTTCAGTGATTAATCTCGTAAACTTTCCATCCAGCACGATACAAAAAAAAATGAAACTTCAAAATCTGAACTTTCAAAATGTTTGAATCCTGCCTGCACACAGCACCAGCTTGCAAAGGATTAGACCTGTTGTCCAGTAAGAAGCCAAGATATTTACGGTTTTCCTGGTGGAGGTTGGAAGGGTTTAGGTACAGAATGTCCATAGTGAAAATAAGACAATGAAACCCAGCTCAATTTGATTCTTGAGGTGATGGAGAGAATCAATCTCGCTCCACCTTCTTATTCTGGCTCATGCTCCGTTCTTTCCCATACGGAAGTATCTCGGTGCAAACATAGACCGATTATTCATTTGCATAGATACTCCATGACCTGCTGAGATCCTCCAGCACTTTGTGCAACATGCTCGACCAATTTCAATTCATGTTCAAGATTATTGTACAGCAACCATACACTTGTATAAAGCTGAACAGACCATCGTTCCTCTGGGCTCAATGTGTACAGCACAGTAAATATAGTCACAGGACATACAGCTACAATCCAACTCGCACGGTCACAAAATAATATCGCCACAAATCACTGAGTGTCATTCCCTGAAGACTGGAAGTTTGAAAGAAATTGCAAGGTATATAAGTCATATAGGCCTCCGTTAGTCTCGACAGGACATGGATTAGAACCTTGGAAGGTTCCCAAGGGCGAAAGCCCAGGCAGGGTGCTTAATGGAAGACCAGCTGTTGCCCATTCCGCACGTCTCCCCTCTTCACGCCACCAATGTTGTCCAAAGTTAGGGCATTATAAGACATATATATATGACTTGTGTTTGACCTGTATAATGTTAGAGGTATGATTATAATAAACTAAGCAGTTGTATAAATGATTGAAACAACAGCAATAACAGATGAAAATGAACAGTGCAGGATGAGAGTGTGCCCGTCAGTTGGGAGGAGCTGCGGAGGGAGCTTTAGGGCATTCAAAGAGGGTGTACGTTGGCACCTGGACAAGGGTTTATTTCAGTATTAAATATACAGAACAGGCTAATTCTATGAAGTCCTCTGACACGACCGCTTGTTATCTGAAGTGGGTTCAATGTGAAAATTTATACTGTTGTTTCCGCAGAGAAATGCAATTCAACAACTTGCAACGGAAGAGGAACGTGTTCTGAACTGCCTACTGGGATCATGTGCAAATGTGATCAAGGTTTCTATGGAAACAACTGTGAATACGGTAAGGCATGGCAAAGAAAAGACAAAAACTATTTTCCTATTGCGTCTGGATAACTGGTTGCAACACAAACCCATAAAGCTTGGTTGACGTTAGCTCCCATTTCCACACGGGCATTCTTCATCTCCCACTCTTCTGAGTTACTGGCAGATTGAGGGAGTCTCTCAGATGAAGCTGGTTTGTGCCACCGGACTGTCGTTCGCACAAACACGGCCCTAGGGTGTCTGGGGCTCTGTCTCATTGACATCCCTTTCTCCAGATGCGAATTTCCTGTCTTTGCTCTGAATAACCTGAGCGAAGTTTTCCGAGTTCGAATACCAGTGGGGCCACCTTCGAGCAGGCTTTCTATACGTGCCTGGCTATGGATCGTGCTGGCCACATGGCTTCGTGAATAAAAAGAAAACAAAGGGGTCGGTTCAGGAACGTTCATACCATGGTTAATCGGAAAGGACACCAATCCTGACAGCACGCGCCAGCTGGAGTGGCTGACAGTTTGGTGCGGAACGCGAAAAAAATGGTCATTTCCGTACTGCAAAATGTCTTTGGCTGTCCACTTGCTCTATAACTCTTGTACACCATTATCAAGTTGGCTCTAGAAAGGCCTTAGCTCTCTCAACCTCTCTTCATAAAGGATGCCCTCCAATCCAAGCAGCTTTCAGCTTACTTTACATTCACCAATAGTTTTAGTTCGTACATATTGAGTTAGGAAGTTGATTAGAGCAAGCAACATTACAAAGGGTCACAGAACGGATCATAGGATTCATAAACTTCCATTTGTCTACCATCGTGCTTATTGTTAATTTTGTCTCTTGTAATCTACATGCTCTGAGGAACACTGAGAGGCATTCCCTGATTGGTACTTGTTGCTTTGTATTGCTATAGGTAGCTTCTCTTCAGTGATTAATCTCGTAAACATTCCAACCAGAACGATACAAAAAGAAATCAAACTTCAAAATCTGAACTTCCAAAATGTTTGAATCCTACCTGCACACAGCACAAACTTGCGAGATATTTACGGTTTTCCTGATGGGGGATGGACGTGTTTAGGGACAGGATGTCCATAGTGAAAATAAGGCAATGAAAGCCAGACAACTTTGATTATTGAGGTGATGGTGAGAACCAACATCGCTCCACCTTCTTATTCTGGCTCATGCTCCGTTCTTTCCAATACAGAAATATCTCGGCTCAAAACGTAGACTGCTTATTCATTTCCATAGATACTCCATGACTGCTGAGATCCTCCATCACATTGCGCAGCTTTTTCGACCAATTTTTATTCAAATTGAAGTTTATTTTTCTTTAGCCATACTACTGCATAAAGCTGAACAGACCATGGTTCATCTGGGGCCAAGGTGCACAACACAGTAAATATAGTCACAGTACATAAAGTTCAGTTCCAGCACGCACCGTCACAAATAAAGATCACCACAGACCTGTTAGTATCATTGCCTGAAGACTGGCAGTTTGATAATTGCAAAGTATATAAGACATATAGGCCTCCGTTAGACTCGATAGGACCAGGGATTACTACCTTGGAAGGTTTCCAGGGCCTAAGCTCAGTCAGTCTTTTTTTTTTTTTGGAAGACACGCAGTTGCCCAAGCTGCAGGTCTCCCCTCTCTACGCCACCAATGTTGTCCAAGGGAAGGGCATAGAAGACACATATATAAGAATGTGTATAACCGGTATAATGTTACATGTCTGATTATAATAAAGCAAGCATTTGTATAAATGTTTGAAACGGCAGCAATAACAGATGAAAAATGACCAGTGCAGGATGAGAGTGTGCCCGTCAGTTGGGAAGAGTTGTGGAGGGAGCGTTAGGGCATTCAAAGAGAGTGTACGTGCGTGCTTGGACAAGGATTTGTATCAGTATTAAATATACAGAACAGGCTAATTCTATGAAGTCCTCTCACACGAACGCTTGCTGACTGACGTGGGTTCAATGTGAACATTTATTCTGCTGTCTCCGCAGAGAAATGTAATTCAACAACCTGCAATGGAAGAGGAAAGTGTTCTGAATTGCCTACTGGGATCATGTGCAAATGTGATCAAGGTTTCTATGGAAACAATTGTGAAAACGGTAAGGCATGGAAAAGAAAAGTCAAAAAATATCTTCCTATTACGGCTGGATAACTGGTTGGATCAAAAATTCATGAAACTTGGTTGTCGTTAGCTCCCATTTCCACACGGGCATTCTTCATCAGCCACTCTTCTGAGTTACTGGCATATTGAGTGAGTCTCTCAGATGAAGCTGGTTTGTGCCGCCCGAGACAGTCGCACTCACAAACCCGGCCTTGCGGTGACTGGGACTCTGTCTCATTGACATCCCTTTCTCCAGCTGCGAATTTCCTGTCTTTGCTCTGACTAACATGGCAGATCCCGTAGTTCCCAAAAGCACAATCGTCAGAGACTTTGTCTATGTAAGGCAGTCCGTTTCAAACCACTAACTGAATGGGTGCCGCAAATCCCACACTACTTTCTCTTTGTAACCACTGCCTTCATTTCAATTTGGAACATGCAACAGTACAGCACAGTACAGTACAGGCCCTTTGGTGTGCCGTTGACCTAGTAACATATTCGAACATGAATTAAGCCTTCTCTTTTACTTTGTCATCTATTTTACTTTCACCCATATGCCTGTCTCAGAGCTTCAGAATTGTTCCGAAAGGATCTGGCTCGACCACCACCTCTGTCAGCTTGTTTCGTAATCCCACCTCTCTCTGTGTAAATAAACTATCCCTGATATTCGCTCTGTACTTTGCAGTGTTCGCAGAACGACGAAGTATTCCTCCAACACTTCAAAGTTATGCTCCTTATATTGGCCATTAGGCTAATTGGTGCCGCAATGGCATCGGCGCCGGACTCCGGAGCGAAGGTTCCCGAGATCAGCCGAATCCTAGTCGGTCCACCTTCGAGCATGCTATCTATCCGTGCCTGGTTAAGCATCGTTCTAGCTACACGCCCTCGTTAATAAATAAAAAAACCAAAGGGGTCGGTTCAGTATCCTTCATACCATGGTTGATCTGAAAGGAGGCCAATCGTGACAGCACGCGCCAGGCCAGAGTGGCTGAATGTCTGGTGCGAAACGCGAAATAAAATTTGGTCATTTCCGTACTGGGAAAATGTCTAAGGCTGTCCACTTGCTCTATACCTCTTGTACACCATTATCAAGTTGGCTCTAGAAAGGCCTTAGCTCTCTCAACCTCTCTTCATAAAAGATGCCCCCTAATCCAAGCAGCTTTCAGCTTACTTTACATTCACCAATAGGTTTCGTCCTTACATATTTACTTAGGTTGTTGATTATTGCAATCAACATTACAAAGTGTCACAGAACGGATCATTGATTCATAAACTTCCATTTGTCTACCATCACGCTTATTGCAATTTTTGTCTCTTGTATTCTACATGCTCTGAGGAACACTGAGAGGCATTCCCTGATTTGGTACATGCTGCTTTGTATTTCTATTGATAGCTTCAGTTCAGTGATTAATCTCGTAAACTTTCCATCCCTCACGATACAAAAAGAAATCAAACTTCAAAATCTGCACTTTCAAAATGATTGAATCCTGCCTGTACACAGCACCAACTTGCAAAACATTAGGCCTGTTGTCCAGTAGGAAGGCGAGATATTTACGGTTTTCCTGATGGGGGACGGACGCGTTTAGTGACAGGATGTCCATAGTGAAAATAAGGCACTGAAAGCCAGACAACTTTGATTATTGAGGTGATGGTGAGAACCAACATCGCTCCTCCTTCTTATTCTGGCTCATGCTCTCCTCTTTCCCATACAGAAGTATCTCAGCCCAAAACGTAGATTGCTTATTCAATTCCGTAGATACTCCATGACCTGCTGAGATCCTCCAGCACATTGTACCCTTTGCTCGACCAATGTCCATTCAAGTTCAAGTTTATCGTTCATAAAGCATACACTTGCATAAAGCTGAACAGACCATCGTTCCTCTGGGGCCAATGCGCACAAAACAGTAAATATACTCACAGTACATAGAGTTCAGTTCCAGCACGAACCGTCACAAATAAACATCACCACAGACCTCTTAGTGTCTTTGCCTGAGGACCGACAGTTTGATAGAAATTGCAAAGTATTTAAGACATATAGGCCTCCGTTCGACTCGATAGGACATGGATTAGTACCTTGGAAGGTTTCCAAGGCCTAAGCCCTGTCAGTGTTTTTTTTTTTTTGGAAGACACGCAGTTGCCCAAGCTGCAGGTCTCCCCTCTCCACGCCACCAATGTTGTCCAAGGGAAGGGCATAGAAGACAAATATATATGAATGTGTATAACCGGTAAAATGTTACATGTCTGATTATAATAAAGCAAGCATTTGTATAAATGTTTGAAACGGCAGCAATAACAGATGAAAAATGACCAGTGCAGGATGAGAGTGTGCCCGTCAGTTGGGAAGAGTTGTGGAGGGAGCGTTAGGGCATTCAAAGAGAGTGTACGTGCGTGCTTGGATAAGGATTTGTATCAGTATTAAATATACAGAACAGGCTAATTCTATGAAGTCCTCTCACACGAACGCTTGCTGACTGACGTGGGTTCAATGTGAACATTTATACTGTTGTTTCCGCAGAGAAATGCAATTCAACAACCTGCAATGGAAGAGGAAAGTGTTCTGAATTGCCTACTGGGATCATGTGCAAATGTGATCAAGGTTTCTATGGAAACAACTGTGAATACGGTAAGGCATGGGAAAGAAAAGACAAAAACTATGTTTCTATTGCGGCTGGATAACTGGTTGGAACACAAGTCCATAAAGCTTGGTTGACGTTAGCTCCCATTTCCACACGGGCATTCTTCATCTCCCACTCTTCTGAGTTCCTGGGAGATTGAGGGAGTCTCTCAGATGAAGCTGGTTTGTGCCGCACGAGACAGTCGCACTCACAAACCCGGCCCTGCGGTGACTGCGACTCTGTCTCATTGACATCCCTTTGTCTAGCTGCGAATTTCCTGCCTTTGCTCTGAATAACCCGCCAGATCCCGAAGATCCCAAAAGCACAATCGGCAGAGACTTTGTCTTTGTGTTAGGCAGTCCGTTTCAAACCACTAACTGAATGGATGCCAGAAATCCCACACTACTTTCTCTTTGTAACCACTGCCTTCATTCCAATTTGGAACATGCAACAGTACAGCACAGTACAGTACAGGCCCTTTGGTGTGCCGTTGACCTAGTAACATATTCGAACATGAATTAAATGTTCTCTTTTACTTTGTCATCTATTTTACTTTCACCCATATGCCTGTCTCAGAGCTTCAGAATTGTTCCGAAAAGATCTGGCTCTACCACCACATCTGTCAGCATATTTCGTAATCCCACCTCTCTCTGTGTAAATAAACTATCCCTGATATTCGCCCTGTACTTTGCAGTGTTCGCAGAACGACGAAGTATTCCTCCAAAACTTCAAAGTTATGCTCCTTATAATGGCCATTAGCCTAATTGGTGGCGCAATGGCATCGGCGCCGGACTCCGGAGCGAAGGTTCCCGAGATCGAATCCTAGTCGGTCCACCTTCGAGCATGCTATATATCCGTGCCTGATTAAGCATCGTTCTGGCCGTACGCCCTCGTAAATAATTAAAAAAAACAAAGGGGTCGGTTCAGTATCCTTCATACCAAGGTTGATCGGAAAGGAGACCAATCGTGACAGCACGCGCCAGGCCAGATTCGCTGACTGTCTGGTGCGAAACGCGAAAAAAAAATTTGGTCATTTCCGTAATGGAAAATGTCTAAGGCTGTCCACTTGCTCTATACCTCTTGTACACCATTATCAAGTTGGCTCTAGAAAGTCCTTAGCTCTCTCAACCTCTCTTCATAAAAGATGCCCCCTAATCCAAGCAGCTTTCAGCTTACTTTACATTCACCAACTACAAAGTGTCACAGAACGGATCATTGATGCATAAACTTCCATTTGTCTACCATCACGCTTATTGCTATTTTTCTCTCTTGTAATCTACATGCTCTGAGGAACACTGAGAGGCATTCCCTGATTTGGTACATGCTGCTTTGTATTTCTATTGATAGCTTCAGTTCAGTGATTAATCTCGTAAACTTTCCATCCCTCACGATACAAAAAGAAATCAAACTTCAATATCTGCACTTTCAAAATGATTGAATCCTGGCTGCACACAGCACCAACTTGCAAAACATTAGGCCTGTTGTCCAGTAGGAAGGCGAGATATTTACGGTTTTCCTGATGGGGGACGGACGCGTTTAGGGACAGGATGTCCATAGTGAAAATAAGGCACTGAAAGCCAGACAGCTTTGATTACTGAGGTGATGGTGAGAACCAACATCGCTCCTCCTTCTTATTCTGGCTCCTGCTCTCCTCTTTCCCATACAGAAGTATCTCAGCCCAAAACGTAGATTGCTTATTCAATTCCGTAGATACTCCATGACCTGCTGAGATCCTCCAGCACATTGTACCCTTTGCTCGACCAATGTCAATTCAAGTTCAAGTTTATAGTTCTTAAACCATACACTTGCATAAAGCTGAACAGACCATCGTTTCTCTGGGGCCAATGTGCACAACACAGTAAATATACTCACAGTACATAGAGTTCAGTTCCAGCACGAACCGTCACAAATAAACATCACCACAGACCTCTTAGTGTCTTTGCCTGAGGACTGGCAGTTTGATAGAAATTGCAAAGTATTTAAGACATATAGGCCTCCGTTCGACTCGATAGCACATGGATTAATACCTTGGAAGGTTTCCAAGGCCTAAGCTCTGTCAGTGTTTTTTTTTTTTGGAAGACCCGCAGTTGCCCAAGCTGCAGGTCTCCCCTCTCCACGCCACCAATATTATCCACGGGAAGGGCATAGAAGACACATATATATGAATGTGTATAACCGGTAAAATGTTACATGTCTGATTATAATAAAGCAAGCATTTGTATGAATGTTTGAAACGGCAGCAATAACAGATGAAAAATGACCAGTGCAGGATGAGAGTGTGCCCGTCAGTTGGGAAGAGTTGTGGAGGGAGCGTTAGGGCATTCAAAGAGAGTGTACGTGCGTGCTTGGACAAGGATTTGTATCAGTATTAAATATACAGAACAGGCTAATTCTATGAAGTCCTCTCACACGAACGCTTGCTGACTGACGTGGGTTCAATGTGAACATTTATACTGTTGTTTCCGCAGAGAAATGCAATTCAACAACCTGCAATGCAAGAGGAAAGTGTTCTGAATTGCCTACTGGGATCATGTGCAAATGTTATCAAGGTTTCTATGGAAACAACTGTGAATACGGTAAGGCATGGGAAAGAAAAGACAAAAACTATTTTCCTATTGCGGCTGGATAACTGGTTGGAACACAAGTCCATAAAGCTTGGTTGACGTTAGCTCCCATTTCCACACGGGCATTCTTCATCTCCCACTCTTCTGAGTTCCTGGGAGATTGAGGGAGTCTCTCAGATGCAGCTGGTTTGTGCCGCACGAGACAGTCGCACTCACAAACCCGGCCCTGCGGTGACTGGGACTCTGTCTCATTGACATCCCTTTGTCTAGCTGCGAATTTCCTGCCTTTGCTCTGAATAACCTGGCAGATCCCGAAGATCCCAAAAGCACAATCGGCAGAGACTTTGTCTTTGTGTTAGGCAGTCCGTTTCAAACCACTAACTGAATGGATGCCAGAAATCCCACACTACTTTCTCTTTGTAACCACTGCCTTCATTCCAATTTGGAACATGCAACAGTACAGCACAGTACAGTACAGGCCCTTTGGTGTGCCGTTGACCTAGTAACATATTCGAACATGAATTAAACCTTCTCTTTTACTTTGTCATCTATTTTACTTTCACCCATATGCCTGTCTCAGAGCTTCAGAATTGCTCCGAAAGGATCTGGCTCTACCACCACCTCTGTCAGCTTGTTTCGTAATCCCACCTCTCTCTGTGTAAATAAACTATCCTTGAGATTCGCCCTGTACTTTGCAGTGTTCGCGGAACGACGAAGTATTCCTCCTACACTTCAAATTTATGCTCCTTATAATGGCCATTAGGCTAATTGGTGGCGCAATGGCATCGGCGCCGGGCTCCGGAGCGAAGGTTCCGGAGATCGAATCCTAGTCGGTCCACCTTCGAGCATGCTATATATCCGTGCCTCGTTAAGCATCATTCTAGCTACACGCCCTCGTAAATAAATAAAAAAAACAAAGGGGTCGGTTCAGTATCCTTCATACCATGGTTGATCGGAAAGGAGACCAATCGTGATAGCACGCGCCGGGCCCGACTGGCTGAATGTCTGGTGCGAAACGCGAAAAAAAATTTGGTCATTTCCGTACTGGGAAAATTTCTTTGGCTGTCCACTTGCTCTATACCTCTTGTATACCATTATCAAGTTGGCTCTAGAAAGTCCTTAGCTCTCTCAACCTCTCTTCATAAAAGATGCCCCCTAATCTTAGCAGCTTTCAGCTTACTTTACATTCACCAATAGGTTTATTTCTTACATATTTACTTAGGTTGTTGATTATTGCAATCAACATTACAAAGTGTCACGGAACGGATCATTGATTCCTAAACTTCCATTTGTCTACCATCATGCTTATTGCAATTTTTGTCTCTTGTAATCTACATGCTCTGAGGAACACTGAGAGGCATTCCCTGATTTGGTACATGTTGCTTTGTATTTCTATTGGTAGCTTCAGTTCAGTGATTAATCTCGTAAACTTTCCATCCCACACGATACAAAAATAAATCAAACTTCAAAATCTGAACTTTCAAAATGATTGAATCCTGCCTGCACACAGCACCAACTTGCAAAACATTAGGGTTGTTGTCCAGTAGGAAGGCGAGATATTTACGGTTTTCCTGATGGGGGACGGACGCGTTTAGGTACAGGATGTCCATAGTGAAAATAAGGCACTGAAAGCCAGACAACTTTGATTACTGAGGTGATGGTGAGAACCAACATCGCTCCTCCTTCTTATTCTGGCTCCTGCTCTCCTCTTTCCCATACAGAAGTATCTCAGCCCAAAACGTAGATTGCTTATTCAATTCCGTAGATACTCCATGACCTGCTGAGATCCTCCAGCACATTGTACCCTTTGCTCGACCAATGTCAATTCAAGTTCAAGTTTATAGTTCTTAAACCATACACTTGCATAAAGCTGAACAGACCATCGTTCCTCTGGGGCCAATGTGCACAACACAGTAAATATACTCACAGTACATAGAGTTCAGTTCCAGCACGAACCGTCACAAATAAACATCACCACAGACCTCTTAGTGTCTTTGCCTGAGGACTGGCAGTTTGATAGAAATTGCAAAGTATTTAAGACATATAGGCCTCCGTTCGACTCGATAGCACATGGATTAATACCTTGGAAGGTTTCCAAGGCCTAAGCCCTGTCAGTGTTTTTTTTTTTTGGAAGACCCGCAGTTTGCCAAGCTGCAGGTCGCCCCTCTCCACGCCACCAATGTTGTCCAAGGGAAGGGCATAGAAGACAAATATATATGAATGTGTATAACCGGTAAAATGTTACATGTCTGATTATAATAAAGCAAGCATTTGTATAAATGTTTGAAACGGCAGCAATAACAGATGAAAAATGACCAGTGCAGGATGAGGGTGTGCCCGTCAGTTGGGAAGAGTTGTGGAGGGAGCGTTAGGGCATTCAAAGAGAGTGTACGTGCGTGCTTGGACAAGGATTTGTATCAGTATTAAATATACAGAACAGGCTAATTCTATGAAGTCCTCTCACACGAACGCTTGCTGACTGACGTGGGTTCAATGTGAACATTTATTCTGCTGTCTCCGCTGAGAAATGTAAATCAACAACCTGCAATGGAAGAGGAACGTGTTCTGAACTGCCTACGGGCCTCAGGTGCACATGTGATCAAGGTTTCTATGGAAACAATTGTGAATACGGTAAGGCATGGGAAAGAAATGACAAAAACTATGTTCCTATTGCGGCTGGATAACTGGTTGGAACACAAGTCCATAAAGCTTGGTTGACGTTAGCTCCCATTTCCACACGGGCATTCTTCATCTCCCACTCTTCTGAGTTCCTGGGAGATTGAGGGAGTCTCTCAGATGAAGCTGGTTTGTGCCGCACGAGACAGTCGCACTCACAAACCCGGCCCTGCGGTGACTGGGACTCTGTCTCATTGACATCCCTTTGTCTAGCTGCGAATTTCCTGCCTTTGCTCTGAATAACCTGGCAGATCCCGAAGATCCCAAAAGCACAATCGGCAGAGACTTTGTCTTTGTGTTAGGCAGTCCGTTTCAAACCACTAACTGAATGGATGCCAGAAATCCCACACTATTTTCTCTTTGTAACCACAGCCTTCATTCCAATTTGGAACATGTAACAGTACAGCACAGTACAGTACAGGCCCTTTGGTGTGCCGTTGACCTTGTAACATATTCGAACATAAATTAAACCTCTTTTCCATAGTCGTCTATTTTGCTTTCACCCGTATGCCTATCTCAGAGTTTCAGAAATGCTCCTAAAGAATCCGGCTCTACCACGACTTCTGGGCAGGTTGTTACATACACTCACCTCTCTGGGTAAATAAACTATCCCTGAGATTCCCCCTGTACTTAGCAGTGTCCGGAGACATTCGAAGTGTTCTTCCAACACTTCAAAGTTATGCTCCTTATATTGGCCATTAGGCTGACTGGCGGCTCAATGGCATCAGCGCCGGACTCCGGAGCGAATGTTAACGAGTTCGAATTCAAATCGTGACACCCTCGAGCATGCTTTCTATCCGTGCCTCTTTAAGCATCGAGAGCATCGGCCTCTTAAATTAAAAAAAAGGGGTCGAGTCAGGAATGCTCATACTGTGGTTATTCCGAAAGGAGACCAATCCTGACACCACAGGCCAGACGGCTGACAGTCTGGTGCGACACGCGAAAAAAAAATGTTTATTCACATACTGGGAAAATGACTTTGGATGTCCCCTTGATCTATTCCTCCTGTATTCCTATAACAAGTTGACTCTCATCCTCCTTCGCTCTGAAGATAACGGCCTTAGCTCTCTCAACCTATCTTCATGAAACATGCCCTACAATCCAAGCAGATTTCAGCTTACTATTCATTCACCAATGGTTTTAGTTCTTACATATTTAATTATTTGTTGATTAGAGCAAGCAACATTACAAAGAGTCCCAAAATGGATCACACGATTCATAATCTTTCATTTGTCTACCATCAGGCTTATTGCTAAAATTCACTCTTGTAATTTACATGGTCAGATGAACACTCATCAGCATACCCTGCTTGGGTACATTTTGCTTTGTATTTCAATAGGTAGCTTCCATTCTGTGATAAATATCATAAACGTTCCATCCACCACGATACAAAAAAATTCAATGTTCAAAATCTGAACTTAGCAAACATTTGATGCCTGCCTATTCACAGCAAAAACTTGCAAATGACGAAGCCTTTTTTTTTCCAGAAACTAGCCGGGAGATTTACAGACTTCCTGATGGGTTATGGAAGTGTGTATGGACTGTATGTCCATAGTGAAAATAAGGCAATGAAAGCCAGATAACTTTGATTACTGAGGTGATGGAGAAAATCAATCTCCCTCCACCTTCTTATTCTGGCTCATGCTCCATTCTTTCTTATACAGAAGTATCTCGCGCAAAACGTAGACTGTTTATTCATTTGCATGGATAAACCCTGAACTGCTGTGTTCCAATTGCACTTTGGGCCCCTTGCTTGACCAATTACAATTCAATTTCAAGTTTATTGTTCTTCAACCATACACTAGTATAAAGCTGAACAAAACATCGTTAATCTGGGGCACAGCTGCTCCAAACAGAAAAAATCGTCACAGCATGTATATTTACGATCCAGCACGCACAGTCACAAAATAATATCACCACAAATGGCTGAGTGTTATGGCATGAAGAGTGGCAGGTTCATAGAAATTGCAAGGTATATAAGATATATGGGCCTCCGTTAGTCTCGCTAGATTATGGGCTAGCACCTCGGAAAGTTTCCAGGGCGCAGGCCCGGACAGGGCTTTTTTTGGAAGACCAGCTGGTGCCCAAGCTGCAAGTCTACCCTCTCCACGCCAACAATGTTTTCCAAAGGAAAGGCATGTACGACATATATATATAATCAGTATAATGTTACAGGTATGATTACAATAAATCCAGCAGATGTATAAATATGTGAAACAGCAGCAATAATAGATGAAAAATGACCAGTGTAGGATGACATTATGCCCGTGAGTTGGGGACGGATGCGGTGGGAGCGTAAAGGCATTCGGATAGGGTGTACGTGTGTGCTGGGACAAGTTTTTTATATCTGGATTAGTTCTACAGACAGTCTAAAACTATGCAGTCCTCTAACACGAACACTTCCTGACTGACGTGGGTTCAATGTGATTATTAATACTCCGCAGAGAAATCCAGTTCAACAATCTGCAATGGAAGAGGCACGTGTTCTGAACTGCCTACTGCCTGGTTAAGCACCGAGATAGCCACACGGACACGTAAAAAAAAAAAAAAATAAAGGGGTCGGTTCAGGAACGTTCATACCATGGTTAATCTGAAAGGAGACCAATCGTGACAGCACGCGCCAGGCCAGATTCGCTGACTGTCTGGTGCGACAGACGAAAATAAATTTGGTCATTTCCATACTGGTAAAATGTCTTTGGCTGTCCAATTGATCTATACCTCTTGTACACCTGTAACAAGTTGGCTCTCATCATCCTTCGCTAAAAAGAGAAAGGCCTTAACTCTCTCAACCTCTCTTCGTAAAAGATACCGTCTAATGCAAGCGGCTTTCAGCTTACTTTACATTCACTAATAGTTTTAGTTCTTCCGAATTTACCGAGGTTGTTATTTAGAGCAAGCAAAATTACAAAGGGCCAGAGAAAGGATCATAGGATTCATAAACTTCCATTTGTCTTCCATCGTGTTTTTTGTTAATTTTAACTCTTGTAATCTACATGCTCTGAGGAACACTGAGAGGCATTCACTGATTGGGTACATGTTGCTTTGTATTTCTATAGGTAGCTTCTGTTCAGTGATTAATCTCGTAAACTTTCCATCCAGCACGATACAAAAAAAAAAAATGTAACTTCAAAATCTGAACTTTCAAAATGTTTGAATCCTGCCTGCACACAGCACCAGCTTGCAACGGATTAGACCTGTTGTCCAGTAAGAAGCCAAGATATTTACGGTTTTCCTGGTGGAGGTTGGAAGGGTTTAGGTACAGAATGTCCATAGTGAAAATAAGACAATGAAACCCAGCTCAATTTGATTCTTGAGGTGATGGAGAGAATCAATCTCGCTCCACCTTCTTATTCTGGCTCATGCTCCGTTCTTTCCCATACGGAAGTATCTCGGTGCAAACATAGACCGATTATTCATTTGCATAGATACTCCATGACCTGCTGAGATCCTCCAGCACTTTGTGCAACATGCTCGACCAATTTCAATTCATGTTCAAGATTATTGTACAGCAACCATACACTTGTATAAAGCTGAACAGACCATCGTTCCTCTGGGCTCAATGTGTACAGCACAGTAAATATAGTCACAGGACATACAGCTACAATCCAACTCGCACGGTCACAAAATAATATCGCCACAAATCACTGAGTGTCATTCCCTGAAGACTGGAAGTTTGAAAGAAATTGCAAGGTATATAAGTCATATAGGCCTCCGTTAGTCTCGACAGGACATGGATTAGAACCTTGGAAGGTTCCCAAGGGCGAAAGCCCAGGCAGGGTGCTTAATGGAAGACCAGCTGTTGCCCATTCCGCACGTCTCCCCTCTTCACGCCACCAATGTTGTCCAAAGTTAGGGCATTATAAGACATATATATATGACTTGTGTTTGACCTGTATAATGTTAGAGGTATGATTATAATAAACTAAGCAGTTGTATAAATGATTGAAACAACAGCAATAACAGATGAAAATGAACAGTGCAGGATGAGAGTGTGCCCGTCAGTTGGGAGGAGCTGCGGAGGGAGCTTTAGGGCATTCAAAGAGGGTGTACGTTGGCACCTGGACAAGGGTTTATTTCAGTATTAAATATACAGAACAGGCTAATTCTATGAAGTCCTCTGACACGACCGCTTGTTATCTGAAGTGGGTTCAATGTGAAAATTTATACTGTTGTTTCCGCAGAGAAATGCAATTCAACAACTTGCAACGGAAGAGGAACGTGTTCTGAACTGCCTACTGGGATCATGTGCAAATGTGATCAAGGTTTCTATGGAAACAACTGTGAATACGGTAAGGCATGGCAAAGAAAAGACAAAAACTATTTTCCTATTGCGTCTGGATAACTGGTTGCAACACAAACCCATAAAGCTTGGTTGACGTTAGCTCCCATTTCCACACGGGCATTCTTCATCTCCCACTCTTCTAAGTTACTGGCAGATTGAGGGAGTCTCTCAGATGAAGCTGGTTTGTGCCACCGGACTGTCGTTCGCACAAACACGGCCCTAGGGTGTCTGGGGCTCTGTCTCATTGACATCCCTTTCTCCAGATGCGAATTTCCTGTCTTTGCTCTGAATAACCTGAGCGAAGTTTTCCGAGTTCGAATACCAGTGGGGCCACCTTCGAGCAGGCTTTCTATACGTGCCTGGCTATGGATCGTGCTAGCCACACGGCTTCGTGAATAAAAAGAAAACAAAGGGGTCGGTTCAGGAACGTTCATACCATGGTTAATCGGAAAGGACACCAATCCTGACAGCACGCGCCAGCTGGAGTGGCTGACAGTTTGGTGCGAAACGCGAAAAAAATGTTCAATTCCGTACTGCAAAATGTCTTTGGCTGTCCACTTGCTCTATAACTCTTGTACACCATTATCAAGTTGGCTCTAGAAAGGCCTTAGCTCTCTCAACCTCTCTTCATAAAGGATGCCCTCCAATCCAAGCAGCTTTCAGCTTACTTTACATTCACCAATAGTTTTAGTTCGTACATATTGAGTTAGGAAGTTGATTAGAGCAAGCAACATTACAAAGGGTCACAGAACGGATCATAGGATTCATAAACTTCCATTTGTCTACCATCGTGCTTATTGTTAATTTTGTCTCTTGTAATCTACATGCTCTGAGGAACACTGAGAGGCATTCCCTGATTGGTACTTGTTGCTTTGTATTGCTATAGGTAGCTTCTCTTCAGTGATTAATCTCGTAAACATTCCAACCAGAACGATACAAAAAGAAATCAAACTTCAAAATCTGAACTTCCAAAATGTTTGAATCCTACCTGCACACAGCACAAACTTGCGAGATATTTACGGTTTTCCTGATGGGGGATGGACGTGTTTAGGGACAGGATGTCCATAGTGAAAATAAGGCAATGAAAGCCAGACAACTTTGATTATAGTGGTGATGGTGAGAACCAACATCGCTCCACCTTCTTATTCTGGCTCATGCTCCGTTCTTTCCCATACAGAAATATCTCGGCTCAAAACGTAGACTGCTTATTCATTTCCATAGATACTCCATGACTGCTGAGATCCTCCATCACATTGCGCAGTTTTTTCGACCAATTTTTATTCAAACTGAAGTTTATTTTTCTTTAGC
The DNA here is from genome assembly GCF_030144855.1 of Hypanus sabinus. Classification (NCBI taxonomy): domain Eukaryota; kingdom Metazoa; phylum Chordata; class Chondrichthyes; order Myliobatiformes; family Dasyatidae; genus Hypanus; species Hypanus sabinus. The sequence goes on along the minus strand of NW_026781227.1, from coordinate 152,173 downwards.
CATACTACTGCATAAAGCTGAACAGACCATGGTTCATCTGGGGCCAAGGTGCACAACACAGTAAATATAGTCACAGTACATAAAGTTCAGTTCCAGCACGCACCGTCACAAATGAAGATCACCACAGACCTCTTAGTGTCATTGCCTGAAGACTGGCAGTTTGATAATTGCAAAGTATATAAGACATATAGGCCTCCGTTAGACTCGATAGGACCAGGGATTACTACCTTGGAAGGTTTCCAGGGCCTAAGCCTAGTCAGTCTTTTTTTTTTTTGGAAGACCCGCAGTTGCTCAAGCTGCAAGTCTCCCCTCTCTACGCCACCAATGTTGTCCAAGGGAAGGGCATAGCAGACACATATATATGAATGTGTATAACCGGTATAATGTTACATGTCTGATTTTAATAAAACAAGCATTTGTATAAATGTTTGAAACGGCAGCAATAACCGATGAAAAATGACCAGTGCAGGATGAGAGTGTGCCCGTCAGTTGGGAAGAGTTGTGGAGGGAGCGTTAGGGCATTCAAACAGAGTGTACGTGCGTGCTTGGACAAGGATTTGTATCAGTATTAAATATACAGAAAAGGCAAATTCTATGAAGTCCTCTCACACGAAAGCTTGCTGACTGACGTGGTTTCAATGTGAACATTTATTCTGCTGTCTCCGCAGAGAAATGTAATTCAACAACCTGCAATGAAAGAGGAACGTGTTCTGAACTGCCTACGGGCCTCAGGTGCACATGTGATCAAGGTTTCTATGGAAACAATTGTGAAAACGGTAAGGCATGGAAAAGAAAAGACAAAAAATATCTTCCTATTACGGCTGGATAACTGATTGGATCAAAAATCCATGAGGCTTGGTTGTCGTTAGCTCCCATTTCCACACGGGCATTCTTCAGCAGCCACTCTTCTGAGTTACTGGCAGATTGAGTGAGTCTCTCAGATGAAGCTGGTTTGTGCCGCCCGAGACAGTCGCACTCAGAAACCCGGCCTTGCGGTGACTGGGACTCTGTCTCATTGACATCCCTTTCTCCAGCTGCGAATTTGTTGTCTTTGCTCTGACTAACCTGGCAGATCCCGAAGATCCCAAAAGCACAATCGTAAGAGACTTTGTCTATGTAAGGCAGTCCGTTTCAAACCACTAACTGAATGGGTGCCGCAAATCTCACACTACTTTCTCTTTGTAACCACAGCCTTCATTCCAATTTGGAACATGCAACAGTACAGCACAGTACAGTACAGGCCCTTTGGTGTGCCGTTGACCTAGTAACATATTCGAACATGAATTAAACCTTCTCTTTTACTTTGTCATCTATTTTACTTTCACTCATATGCCTGTCTCAGAGCTTCAGAATTGCTCCGAAAGGATCTGGCTCTACCACCACCTCTGTCAGCATATTTCGTAATCCCACCTCTCTCTGTGTAAATAAACAATCCCTGAGATTCGCCCTGTACTTTGCAGTGTTCGCGGAACGACGAAGTATTCCTCCAACACTTCAAAGATATGCTCCTTATATTGGCCATTAGGCTATTTGTTGGCGCAATGGCATCCGCGCCGGTCTCCGGAGCGAAGGTTCCCGAGATCGAATCATAGTCAGTACACCTTCGAGCATGCTATCTATCCGTGCCTGGTTAAGCATCGTTCTATCCACACGCCCTCGTAAATAAATAAAAAAAACAAAGGGGTAGGTTCAGTATCCTTCATACCATGGTTGATCGGAAAGGAGACCAATCGTGACAGCACGCTCCAGGCCCGATTCGCTGACTGTCTGGTGCGAAACGCGAAAAGAAATTTGGTCATTTCCGTAGTGGGAAACTGTCTAAGGCTGTCCACTTGCTCTATACCTCTTGTACACCATTATCAAGTTGGCTCTAGAAAGGCCTTAGCTCTTTCAACCTCTCTTCATAAAAGATGCCCCCTAAACCAAGCAGCTTTCAGCTTACTTTACATTCACCAATAGGTTTAGTTCTTACATATTTACTTAGGTTGTTGATTATTGCAATCAACATTACAAAGTGTCACAGAACGGATCATTGATTCATAAACTTCCATTTGTCTACCATCGTGCTTATTGTTAATTTTGTCTCTTGTAATCTACATGCTCTGAGGAACACTGAGAGGCATTCCCTGATTGGTACTTGTTGCTTTGTATTGCTATAGGTAGCTTCTCTTCAGTGATTAATCTCGTAAACATTCCAACCAGAACGATACAAAAAGAAATCAAACTTCAAAATCTGAACTTCCAAAATGTTTGAATCCTACCTGCACACAGCACAAACTTGCGAGATATTTACGGTTTTCCTGATGGGGGATGGACGTGTTTAGGGACAGGATGTCCATAGTGAAAATAAGGCAATGAAAGCCAGACAACTTTGATTATTGTGGTGATGGTGAGAACCAACATCGCTCCACCTTCTTATTCTGGCTCATGCTCCGTTCTTTCCCATACAGAAATATCTCGGCTCAAAACGTAGACTGCTTATTCATTTCCATATATACTCCATGACTGCTGAGATCCTCCATCACATTGCGCAGTTTTTTCGACCAATTTTTATTCAAATTGAAGTTTATTTTTCTTTAGCCATACTACTGCATAAAGCTGAACAGACCATGGTTCATCTGGGGCCAAGGTGCACAACACAGTAAATATAGTCACAGTACATAAAGTTCAGTTCCAGCACGCACCGTCACAAATGAAGATCACCACAGACCTCTTAGTGTCATTGCCTGAAGACTGGCAGTTTGATAATTGCAAAGTATATAAGACATATAGGCCTCCGTTAGACTCGATAGGACCAGGGATTACTACCTTGGAAGGTTTCCAGGGCCTAAGCCTAGTCAGTCTTTTTTTTTTTGGAAGACCCGCAGTTGCCCAAGCTGCAAGTCTCCCCTCTCTACGCCACCAATGTTGTCCAAGGGAAGGGCATAGCAGACACATATATATGAATGTGTATAACCGGTATAATGTTACATGTCTGATTTTAATAAAACAAGCATTTGTATAAATGTTTGAAACGGCAGCAATAACCGATGAAAAATGACCAGTGCAGGATGAGAGTGTGCCCGTCAGTTGGGAAGAGTTGTGGAGGGAGCGTTAGGGCATTCAAACAGAGTGTACGTGCGTGCTTGGACAAGGATTTGTATCAGTATTAAATATACAGAAAAGGCAAATTCTATGAAGTCCTCTCACACGAAAGCTTGCTGACTGACGTGGTTTCAATGTGAACATTTATTCTGCTGTCTCCGCAGAGAAATGTAATTCAACAACCTGCAATGAAAGAGGAACGTGTTCTGAACTGCCTACGGGCCTCAGGTGCACATGTGATCAAGGTTTCTATGGAAACAATTGTGAAAACGGTAAGGCATGGAAAAGAAAAGACAAAAAATATCTTCCTATTACGGCTGGATAACTGATTGGATCAAAAATCCATGAGGCTTGGTTGTCGTTAGCTCCCATTTCCACACGGGCATTCTTCATCAGCCACTCTTCTGAGTTACTGGCAGATTGAGTGAGTCTCTCAGATGAAGCTGGTTTGTGCCGCCCGAGACAGTCGCACTCAGAAACCCGGCCTTGCGGTGACTGGGACTCTGTCTCATTGACATCCCTTTCTCCAGCTGCGAATTTCTTGTCTTTGCTCTGACTAACCTGGCAGATCCCGAAGATCCCAAAAGCACAATCGTCAGAGACTTTGTCTATGTAAGGCAGTCCGTTTCAAACCACTAACTGAATGGGTGCCGCAAATCTCACACTACTTTCTCTTTGTAACCACAGCCTTCATTCCAATTTGGAACATGCAACAGTACAGCACAGTACAGTACAGGCCCTTTGGTGTGCCGTTGACCTAGTAACATATTCGAACATGAATTAAACCTTCTCTTTTACTTTGTCATCTATTTTACTTTCACTCATATGCCTGTCTCAGAGCTTCAGAATTGCTCCGAAAGGATCTGGCTCTACCACCACCACTGTCAGCATATTTCGTAATCCCACCTCTCTCTGTGTAAATAAACAATCCCTGAGATTCGCCCTGTACTTTGCAGTGTTCGCGGAACGACGAAGTATTCCTCCAACACTTCAAAGATATGCTCCTTATATTGGCCATTAGGCTATTTGTTGGCGCAATGGCATCCGCGCCGGTCTCCGGAGCGAAGGTTCCCGAGATCGAATCATAGTCAGTACACCTTCGAGCATGCTATCTATCCGTGCCTGGTTAAGCATCGTTCTATCCACACGCCCTCGTAAATAAATAAAAAAAAACAAAGGGGTCGGTTCAGTATCCTTCATACCATGGTTGATCGGAAAGGAGACCAATCGTGACAGCACGCTCCAGGCCCGATTCGCTGACTGTCTGGTGCGAAACGCGAAAAGAAATTTGGTCATTTCCGTAGTGGGAAACTGTCTAAGGCTGTCCACTTGCTCTATACCTCTTGTACACCATTATCAAGTTGGCTCTAGAAAGGCCTTAGCTCTTTCAACCTCTCTTCATAAAAGATGCCCCCTAAACCAAGCAGCTTTCAGCTTACTTTACATTCACCAATAGGTTTAGTTCTTACATATTTACTTAGGTTGTTGATTATTGCAATCAACATTACAAAGTGTCACAGAACGGATCATTGATTCATAAACTTCCATTTGTCTACCATCATGCTTATTGCAATTTTTGTCTCTTGTAATCTACATGCTCTGAGGAACACTGAGAGGCATTCCCTGATTGGGTACATGCTGCTTTGTATTTCTATTGATAGCTTCAGTTCAGTGATTAATCTCGTAAACTTTCCATACCTCACGATACAAAAAGAAATCAAACTTCAAAATCTGAACTTTCAAAATGATTGAATCCTGCCTGCACACAGCACCAACTTGCAAAAGATTAGGCCTGTTGTCCAGTAGGAAGGCGAGATATTTACGGTTTTCCTGATGGGGGAAGGACGCGTTTAGGGACAGGATGTCCATAGTGAAAATAAGGCACTGAAAGCCAGACAACTTTGATTATTGAGGTGATGGTGAGAACCAACATCGCTCCTCCTTCTTATTCTGGCTCATGCTCTCCTCTTTCCCATATAGAAGTATCTCAGGCCAAAACGTAGATTGCTTATTCAATTCCGTAGATACTCCATGACCTGCTGAGATCCTCCTGCACATTGTACCCTTTGCTCGACCAATGTCAATTCAAGTTCAAGTTTATTGTTCTTTAACCATACACTTGCATAAAGCTGAACAGACCATCGTTCCTCTGGGGCCAATGTGCACAACACAGTAAATAAACTCACAGTACATAGAGTTCTGTTCCAGCACGAACCGTCACAAATAAACATCACCACTGACCTCTTAGTGTCATTGCCTGAAGACTGGCAGTTTGATAGAAATTGCAAAGTATATAAGACATATAGGCCTCCGTTAGACTCGATAGGACATGGATTAGTACCTTGGAAGGTTTCCAGGGCCTAAGCCCAGTCAGTGTTTTTTTTTTTTTTGGAAGACCCGCAGTTGCCCAAGCTGCAGGTCTCCGCTCTCCACGCCACCAATGTTGTCCAAGGGAAGGGCATAGAAGACACATATATATGAATGTGTATAACCGGTATAATGTTACATGTCTGATTATAATAAAGCAAGCATTTGTATGAATGTTTGAAACGGCAGCAATAACAGATGAAAAATGACCAGTGCAGGAAGAGAGTGTGCCCGTCAGTTGGGAAGAGTTGTGGAGGGAGCGTTAGGGCATTCAAAGAGAGTGTACGTGTGTGCTTGGTCAAGTATTTGTATCAGTATTAAATATACAGAACAGGCAAATTCTATGAAGTCCTCTCACACGAACGCTTGTTGACTGACGTGGTTTCAATGTGAACATTTATTCTGCTGTCTCCGCAGAGAAATGCAATTCAACAACCTGCAATGGAAGAGGAAATTGTTCTGAACTGCCTACTGTGCTCAGGTGCACATGTGATCAAGGTTTCTATGGAAACAATTGTGAAAACGGTAAGGCATGGAAAAGAAAAGACAAAATATATGTTCCTATTACGGCTGGATAACTGGCTGGATCAAAAATCATGAAGCTTGCCTGTCGTTAGCTCCCATTTCCACACGGGCATTCTTCATCAGCCATTCTTCTGAGTTACTGGCAGATTGAGTGAGTCTCTCAGATGAAGCTGGTTTGTGCCGCCCGAGACAGTCGCATTCACAAACCCGGCCTTGCGGTGACTGGGACTCTGTCTCATTGACATCCGTTTCACCAGCTGCGAATTTCTTGTCTTTGCTCTGACTAACCTGGCTGATCCCGAAGATCCCAAAAGCACAGAGACTTTGTCTTTGTAAGGAAGTCCGTTTCAAACCACTAACGGAATGGGTGCCGCAAATCCCACACTACTTTCTCTTTGTAACCACTGCCTTCATTCCAATTTGGAACATGCAACAGTACAGCACAGTACAGTACAGGCCCTTTGGTGTGCCGTTGACCTAGTAACATATTCGAACATGAATTAAACCTTCTTTTTTACTTTGTCATCGATTTTACTTTCACCCATATGCCTGTCTCAGAGCTTCAGAATTGCTCCGAAAGGATCTGGCTCTACCACCACCTCTGTCAGCATATTTCGTAATCCCACCTCTCTCTGTGTAAATAAACTATCCCTGATATTCGCCCTGCACTTTGCAGTGTTCCCAGAACGACGAAGTATTCCTCCAACACTTCAAAGTTATGCTCCTTATATTGGCCATTAGGCTATTTGTTGGCGCAATGGCATCGGCGCCGGTCTCCGGAGCGAAGGTTCCCGAGACCGAATCATAGTCAGTACACCTTCGAGCATGCTTTCTATCCGTGCCTGGTTAAGCATTGTTCTAGCCACACGCCCTCGTAAATAAATAAAAAAAAACAAAGGGGTCGGTTCAGTATCCTTCATAGCATGGTTGATCGGAAAGGAGACCAATCGTGACAGCACGCGCCAGGCCAGATTCGCTGACTGTCTGGTGCGAAACGCGAAAAAAAATTTGGTCATTTCCGTAGTGGGAAACTGTCTAAGGCTGTCCACTTACTCTATACCTCTTGTACACCATTATCAAGTTGGCTCTAGAAAGGCCTTAGCTCTCTCAACCTCTCTTCATAAAAGATGCCCCCTAATCCAAGCAGCTTTCATCTTACTTTACATTCACCAATAGGTTTAGTTCTTACATATTTACTTAGGTTGTTGATTATTGCAATCAACATTACAAAGTGTCACAGAACGGATCATTGATGCATAAACTTCCATTTGTCTACCATCATGCTTATTGCAATTTTTGTCTCTTGTAATCTACATGCTCTGAGGAACACTGAGAGGCATTCCCTGATTTGGTACATGCTGCTTTGTATTTCTATTGATAGCTTCAGTTCAGTGATTAATCTCGTAAACTTTCCATCCCTCACGATCCAAAAAGAAATCAAACTTCAAAATCTGAACTTTCAAAATGATTGAATCCTGCCTGCACACAGCACCAACTTGCAAAAGATTAGGCCTGTTGTCCAGTAGGAAGTCGAGATATTTACGGTTTTCCTGATGGGGGACGGACGCGTTTAGGGACAGGATGTCCAAAGTGAAAATAAGGTACTGAAAGCCAGACAACTTTGATTATTGAGGTGATGGTGAGAACCAACTTCGCTCCTCCTTCTTATTCTGGCTCATGCTCTCCTCTTTCCCATACAGAAGTATCTCAGGCCAAAACGTAGATTGCTTATTCAATTCCGTAGATACTCCATGACCTGCTGAGATCCTCCAGCACATTGTACCATTTGCTCGACCAATGTCAATTCAAGTTCAAGTTTATTGTTCTTAAACCATACACTTGCATAAAGCTGAACAGACCATCGTTCCTCTGGGGCCAATGTGCACAACACAGTAAATATACTCACAGTACATAGAGTTCAGTTCCAGCGCGCACCATCAGAAAATAATATCACCACATATCACTGAGTGTCATTGACAGAAGACTTGCAGTTTGATAGAAATTGCAAGGTATATAAGACATATGTGCCTCGGTTAGTCTCGATAGGACATGGATTAGCACCTTGGAAGGTTTCCAGGGCGTAAGCCCAGTCAGTGTTTTTTTTTTTGAAGACCGACAGTTGCCCAAGCTGCAGGTCTCCCCTCTCCACGCCACCAATGTTGTCCAAGGGAAGGGCATATAAGACACATATATATGAATGTGTATAACCAGTATATTGTTACAGGTATGATTGCAGTAAAGCAAGCAGTTGTATAAATTTTTGAAACGGCAGCAATAACAGATGAAAAATGACCAGTGCAGGATGAGAGTGTGCCTGTCAGTTGGGAAGAGATGCGAAGGGAGCGTTAGGGCATTCAAAGAGGGTGTACGTGGGTGTTTGCTCATGGTTTTATATCAGTATCAAATATACAGAACAGGCTAATTCTATGATGTCCTCTCACACGAACACTTGCTGACTGACGTGGGTTCAATGTGAACGTTTATACTGTAGTCTCCCCAGAGAAATGCAACTCAACAATCTGCAATGGAAGACGAACGTGTTCTGAACTGCCTAGGGGGCTCAGGTGCACATGTCATCACGGTTTCTATGGAAACAATTGTGAAAACGGTTAGGCATGGAAATGAAAAGACAAAAAATATGTTTCTATTCCGGCTGGGTAACTGGTTAAAACACAAGTCCATAAAGCTTGGTTGACGTTAGCTCCCATGTCCACTCGGGGATTCCTTATCACCCACTCTTCTGAGTTACTGGCAGATTGAGGGAGTCTCTCAGATGAAGCTGGTTTGTGCACGACCAGACTGTCGCACTCACACACACGGTCCTGCGGTGACTGGGACTCTGTCTTATTGACATCCCTTTCCCTAGCTGCGAATTTCCTGCCGTTGCTCTGAATAACCTGGCACATCCCGAAGATCCCAAAAGCACATTCGGCAGATACTTTGTCTGTGTAAGGCAGCCCGTTTCAAAGCATTAACTGAATGGATGCCAGAAATCCCACACTATTTTCTCTTTGTAACCACTGCCTTCATTCCAATTTGGAACATGGAATAGTACAGCACTGTACAGTACAGGCCCTTTGGAGTGCCGTTGACCTTGTAACATATTCGAACATAAATCAAACCTCTTTTCCATAGTCATCTATTTCGCTTTCACCCATATGCCTCCCTCAGATTTTCAGAAATGCTCCTAAAGGATCTGGCTCTACCACCATCTCTGGCCGGTTGTTACTTACACCCACCTCTCTCTGGGTAAATAAACTATCCCTGAGATTCCCCCTGCTCTTCGCAGTGTTCGGAGAAATTCTTCCAACTCTTCAAAGTTATGCTCCTTATATTGGCCATTAGGCTGATTGGTGGCGCAATGGTATCTGTGCCGGACTCCAGAGCGATGTTTCCAGAGAACGGATCCAAGTCGGGCCACGCTCGAGCATGCTTTCTATCCGTGCCTGGTGAAGCATGGAGCTGGCCATATGGCCTCGTAAATAAAATAAAGAGATCGTGTCAGGAACGCCTATACCATGATTAATCCGAAAGGAGACCAAACCTTTCAGGATTGGCTGACTGTCTGGTGCGACACGCGAAATAAAATTGGTCATATACATGCTGGGAAAATGTCTTTGGCAGTCCCCTTGATCTATACCTCTTGTACACCAATAACAAGTTGCCTCTCATCTTCCTTCGCTCCAAAGAGAACGGCCTTAGCCTTCTCAACCTACCTTCATAAAACATCCTCTGCAATCCAAACTGCTTTCAGCTTACTTTTCATTCACCAATAGTTTTGGTTCTCCATATTTACTTAGGTGGTTGATTAGAGCAAGCAAAATTACAAATCGTCCCAGAATGGATCACAGGATTCACAAACTTCTATTTGCCTACCATCAGGCTTTTTGTTAAAATTCCCTCTTGTAATCGACATTCTCTGAGGAACACTAATCAGAACACCCTTCTTGGGTACATTTTGCTTTTTATTTCAATAGGTAGCTTCCAGTCTGTGATAAATATCACAAACCTTCCATCCACCACGATACAAAAAAATTAAGAACTCAAAATGAGAACGTTGAAAACATTTCAAGCCTTCCTGTTCACAGCAACAACTTGCAAATGATGAAGCCTTTTATTCCAGAAAGTAGCCGGGAGATTTACGGACTTCCTGATGGGTTATGGAAGTGTGTATGGACTGTATGTCCATAGTGCAAATAAGGCAATGAAAGCCAGATAACTTTGATTACTGAGGTGATGGAGAAAATCAACCTCCCTCCACCTTCTTATTCTGGCTCATGCTCCGTTCTTTCTTATACAGAAGTATCTCGCCCAAAACGTAGACTGTTTATTCATTTGCAAGGATACACCCTGAACTGCTGAGTTCCACTTGCACTTTGGGCCCCTTGCTTGACCAATTACAATTCAATTTCAAGTTTATTGTTCTTCAACTATTCACTTGGATAAAGCTGAACAAAACATCGTTAATCTGGGGCACAGCTGCACAACACAGAAAAAATCGTCACAGCACGTATATTTACGATCCAGCACGCACAGTCACAAAATAATATCACCACAAATGGCTGAGTGTTATGGCATGAAGAGTGGCAGGTTCATAGAAATTGCAAGGTATATAAGATATATGGGCCTCCGTTAGTCTCGATAGACCATGGGCATAGACAGTGGCAGATGTATAAATATGTGAAACAGCAGCAATAATAGATGAAAGATGACCAGTGTAAGATGACACTATGCCCGTGAGTTGGGAACTGATGCGGTGGGAGCGTAAGGGCATTCGGATAGGGTGTACGTGTGTGCTGGGACAAGTTTTTATATCTGGATTTGTTCTACAGACAGTCTAAAACAATGCAGTACTCTAACACGAACACTTCCTGACTGACGTGGGTTAAATGTGATTATTAATACTGTTGACTCCGCAGAGAAATGCAGTTCAACAACCTGCAATGGAAGAGGCACGTGTTCTGAACTGACTACTGGGCTCCGGTGCACATGTGACCAAAGATTCTATGGACATAATTGTGAAAACGGTAAGGCATGGAAAAAAAGACAAAAAATATGTTCCAATTACGGCTGGATAACTGATTGGAACACAAGTCCATAAAGCTTGGTTGACGTTTGCTCCCATTTCCACACGGGCAATCTTCATCTCCCACTCTTCTGAGTTACTCGCAGATTGAGTGAGTCTCTCAGATGAAGCTGGTTTGTGCACCAACAGACTGTCGCACTCACACACACGGCCCTGCGGTGACTGGGACTCTGTCTCATTGACATCCCTTTCTCTAGCTGCGAATTTCCTGCCTTTGCTCTGAATAACCTGGCAGATCCCGAAGATTCCAAAAGCACAATCGGCAGAGACTTTGTCTGTGTAAGGCAGCCCGTTTCAAACCACTAACTGAATGGATGCCAAAAATCTCACACTACTTTCTCTTTGTAACCACTTCCTTCATAGCAATTTGGAACATTGAACTGTACAGCGCCATAGAGTACAGGCCCTTTGGTGTGCCATTGAACTTTTAACATATTGGAACATAAATTAATCAATCTCTTCTGCATAGCCCTGTATTTATCTTCCACTCATATGCCTCTCTCAGATTTTCAGAAATGCTCCGAAAGGATCTGGCTCTACCACCACCTCTGGCAGGTTGTTCCATATACTCACCCCTCTCTGTGAAAATAAACTATCCCTAAGATCCCCCCTGTCATTTGCAGTGTTCGTTGAACTTTGAAGATTGCTCCCAACACTTCAAAGTTATGCTCCTTATATTGCCCATTAGGCTGGCTGGTGGCGCAATAGTATCAGTGCCGGACTCCAGAGCGAATGTTCCCGAGATCGAATCCAATTCGGGCCACCTTCGAGTATGCTTTCTAACCGTGCCTGGTTAAGAATCGAGATTGCCACACGGACAAGTAAATAAAAAAAACAAAAGGGTCGGTTCAGGAGCGTTCATACGATGGTTAATCGGAAAGGAGACGAATCCTGACTGCACGCGTCAGCCCAGAGTGGCTGACTGTCTGGTGCGACAGGCGAAAATAAATTTTGTCATTTCCGTACTGGAAAAAGTCTTTGGCTGTCCTCTTCCTCTATACCTCTTGTACACATATATCAATTTGGCTCTCATCCCCCTTCGATCCAAAGAGAAAGGCCTTAGCTTTCTCAACCTCTCTTCATAAAAGACGCCCTCCAATTCAAGCAGCTTTCAGCATACTTTACAGTCACCAATAGTTTTATTTCTTACATATTTACTTATGTTGTTGATTAGAGCAAGCAACATTACAAAGGGTCACAGAACCGATCTTAGGATTCATAAACTACCATTTGTCTACCATCGTTCTTATTGATAATTTTGTCTCTTGTAATCTACATGCTCTGAGGATACTGCTTATTCTGCTTATTCATTGCCACAGATATTCAATGAATACTGCTTATTCATTGCCACAGATATTCAATAAATACTGCTTATTCATTGCCACAGATATTCAATGAATACTGCTTATTCATTGCCACAGATATTCAATGAATACTGCTTATTCATTACCACAGATACTCCATGACCTGCTGAGATCCTCCAGCACTTTGTGCAACTTGCTCGACCAATTTCAATTTCTGTTCAAGTTTATTGTTCTGCAACCATACACTTGTATAAAGCTGAACAGACCCTCGTTCCACTGGGCTCAATGTGTACAACATTGTAAATATAGTCACAGGACATATAGCTATAATCCAGCGCGTACAGTCACAAAATAAGATCGCAACAAATCACTGAGTGTCATTCCCTGAAGACTGGAAGATTGAAAGAAATTGCAAGGTATATATGTCATATAGGCCTCCGTTAGTCTCGACAGGACATGGATTAGCACCTTGGAAGGTTCCCAAGGGCGAAAGCCCAGGCAGGGTGCTTAATGGAAGACCAGCTGTTGCCCATTCCGCACGTCTCCCCTCTTCACGCCACCAATGTTGTCCAAAGTTAGGGCATTATAAGACATATATATATGACTAGTGTTTAACCTGTATAATGTTAGAGGTATGATTATAATAAACTAAGCAGTTGTATAAATGATTGAAACAACAGCAATAACAGATGAAAATGAACAGTGCAGGATGAGAGTGTGCCCGTCAGTTGGGAGGAGCTGCGGAGGGAGCGCTAGGGCATTCAAAGAGTGTGTACGAAGGCACTTGGACAAGGATTTGTATCAGTATTAAGATATACAGAACAGGCTAATTCTATGAAGTCCTCTGACACGACCGCTTGTTATCTGAAGTGGGTTCAATGTGAAAATTTATACTGTTGTTTCCGCAGAGAAATGCAATTCAACAACTTGCAACGGAAGAGGAACGTGTTCTGAACTGCCTACTGGGATCAGGTGCGAATGTGATCAAGGTTCCTATGGAAACAACTGTGAATACGGTAAGGCATGGAAAAGAAAAGACAAAAAATATGTTCCTATTACGGCTGGATAACTGGTTTAAACACAAGTCCATAAAGCTTGGTTGACGTTAGATCCCATTTCCACACGGGCATTCTTCATCATCCGCTCTTCTGAGTTACTGGGAGATTGAGAGAGACTCTCAGATGAAGCTGGTTTGTGCACCACCAGACTGTCGCTCGCACAAACACGGCCCTGGGGTGACTAGGGCTCTGTCTCATTGACATCCCTTTCTCCAGATGCGAATTTCCGTTCTTTGTTCTGAATAACCTGGCAGATCACTAAGATCCGAAAAGCACAATCGGCAGAGACTTTGTCTGTGTAAGGCAGTCCGTTTCAAACCACTAACTGAATGGATGCCGCAAATCCCACAATACATTCTCTTTGTAACCACTGCCTTCATTCCAATTTGGAACATGCAACAGTACAGCACTGTACAGTACAGGCACTTTTGTGTGCCGTTGATCTTGTAACATATTCGTACATGAATTAAAACTTCTCTTTTAAATAGTCATCTATTTTTCGATCACCCCATATGCCTGTTTCAGAAATGCTCCTAAAGGATCTGGCTATAGCACCACCTCTAACAGGTTCTTACATACACCCACCTCCCTCTGTGTGAATAAACTATCCCTGAGATTCCCCCTGTACTTTGCTGTGTTCGGCCCAAGCTGCAGGTCTCCCCTCTCCACGCCACCAATGTTGTCCAAGGGAAGGGCATATAAGACACATATATATGAATGTGTATAACCAGTATATTGTTACAGGTATGATTGCAGTAAAGCAAGCAGTTGTATAAATTTTTGAAACGGCAGCAATAACAGATGAAAAATGACCAGTGCAGGATGAGAGTGTGCCTGTCAGTTGGGAAGAGATGCGAAGGGAGCGTTAGGGCATTCAAAGAGGGAGTACGTGGGTGCTTGTTCAAGGTTTTATATCAGTATCAAATATACAGAACAGGCTAATTCTGTGATGTCCTCTCACACGAACTCTTGCTGACTGACGTGAGTTCAATGTGAACATTTATACTGTTGTCTCCGCAGAGAAATGCAATTCAACAACCTGCAATGGAAGAGGAACGTGTTCTGAACTGCCTACGGGGCTCAGGTGCACATGTCATCACGGTTTCTATGGAAACAATTGTGAAAACGGTAAGGCATGGAAAAAAAGACAAAAAATATGTTCCAATTACGGCTGGATAACTGATTGGAACACAAGTCCATAAAGCTTGGTTGACGTTTGCTCCCATTTCCACACGGGCAATCTTCATCTCCCACTCTTCTGAGTTACTCGCAGATTGAGTGAGTCTCTCAGATGAAGCTGGTTTGTGCACCAACAGACTGTCGCACTCACACACACGGCCCTGCGGTGACTGGGACTCTGTCTCATTGACATCCCTTTCCCTAGCTGCGAATTTCTTGCCGTTGCTCTGAATAACCTGGCACATCCCGAAGATCCCAAAAGCACAATCGTCAGAGACTTTGTCTTTGTGAGGAAGTCCGTTTCAAACCACTAACTGAATGGGTGCCGCAAATCCCACACTACTTTCTCTTTGTAACCACAGCCTTCATTCCAATTTGGAACATGCAACAGTACAGCACTGTACAGTACAGGCCCATTGGTGTGCCGTTGACCTAGTAACATATTCGAACATGAATTAAACCTTCTCTTTTACTTTGTCATCTATTTTACTTTCACCCATATGCCTGTCTCAGAGCTTCAGAAATGCTCCGAAAGGATCTGGCTCTACCACCACCTCTGTCAGCTTGTTTCGTAATCCCACCTCTCTCTGTGTAAATAAACTATCCCTGAGATTCCCCCTGTAATTTCCGGTGTTCGCAGAACGACGAAGTATTCCTCCAACACTTCAAAGTTATGCTCCTTATATTGGCCATAAGGCTGATTGGTGGCGCAATGGCATCGGAGCCGGGCTCCGGAGCGAAGGTTCCCGAGATCTAATCCTAGTCGGTCGACCTTCGAGCATGCTATCTATCCGTGCCTGGTTAAGCATCGGTTCAGTATCCTTCATACCATGGTTGATCGGAAAAGAGACAAATCATGACAGCACACGCCAAGCCAGATTCGCTGACTGTCTGGTGCGAAACGCAAAAATAATATTTGGTCATTTCCTGCTGGGAAAATGTCTAAGGCTGTCCACTTGCTCTATACCTCTTGTACACCATTATCAAGTTGGCTCTAGAAAGGCCTTAGCTCTCTCAACCTCTTCATAAAAGATGCCCCCTAATCCAAGAAGCTTTCAGCTTACTTTACATTCACCAATAGGTTTAGTTCTTACATATTTACTTAGGTTGTTGATTATTGCAATCAACATTACAATGTGTCACTGAACGGATCATTGATGCATAAACTTCCATTTGTCTACCATCATGCTTATTGCTATTTTTGTCTCTTGTAATCTACATGCTCTGAGGAACACTGAGAGGCATTCCCTGATTGGGTACATGCTGCTTTGTATTTCTATTGGTAGCTTCAGTTCAGTGTTTAATCTCGTAAACTTTCCATCCCTCACGATACAAAAAGAAATCAAACTTCAAAATCTGAACTTTCAAAATGATTGAATCCTGCCTGCACACAGCACCAACTTGCAAAAGATTAGGCCTGTTGTCCAGTAGGAAGGCGAGATATTTACGGTTTTCCTGATCGGGGACGGACGCGTTTAGGGACAGGATGTCCATAGTGAAAATAAGGCACTGAAAGCCAGACAACTTTGATTACTGAGGTGATGGTGAGAACCAACATCGCTCCTCCTTCTTATCCTGGCTCATGCTCTCCTCTTTCCCATACAGAAGTACCTCAGCCCAAAACGTAGATTTCGTAGATTCAATTCCGTAGATACTCCATGACCTGCTGAGATCCTCCAGCACATTGTACCCTTTGCTCGACCAATGTCAATTTAAGTTCAAGTTTATTGTTTTTTAACCATACACTTGCATAAATCTGAACAGACCATCGTTCCTCTGGGGCCAATGTACACAACACATTAAATATAGTCACAGTACATATAGTTAAGTTCCAGCGCGCACCATCAGAAAATAATATCACCACATATCACTGAGTGTCATTGACAGAAGACCTGCAGTTTGAATGAAATTGCAAGGTATATAAGAATTATGGGCCTCGGTCAGTCTCGATAGGACATGGATTAGCACCTTGGAAGGTTTCCAGGGCGTAAGCCCAGTCTGTGTTTTATTTTTTTTTTGAAGACCAGCAGTTGCGCAAGCTGCAGGTCTCCCCTCTCCAGGCCACCAATGTTGTCCAAGGGAAGGGCATATAAGACACATATATATGAATGTGTATAACCAGTATATTGTTACAGGTATGATTGCAGTAAAGCAAGCAGTTGTATAAATTTTTGAAACGGCAGCAATAACAGATGAAAGGTGACCAGTGCAGGATGAGAGTGTGCCTGTCAGTTGGGAAGAGATGCGAAGGGAGCGTTAGGGCATTCAAAGAGGGAGTACGTGGGTGCTTGTTCAAGGTTTTATATCAGTATCAAATATACAGAACAGGCTAATTCTGTGATGTCCTCTCACACGAACTCTTGCTGACTGACGTGGACATTTATACTGTTGTCTCCGCAGAGAAATGCAATTCAACAACCTGCAATGGAAGAGGAAAGTGTTCTGAACTGCCTACGGGGCTCAGGTGCACATGTCATCACGGTTTCTATGGAAACAATTGTGAAAACGGTAAGGCATGGTAAAGAAAAGACAAAAAATATGTTCCTTTTACGGCTGGCTAACTGTTTGGAACACAAGTTCATATAGCTTGGTTGACGTTAGCTCCCATTTCCACACGGGCATTCTGAGTCTCTCAGATTAAGCTGGTTTGTGCACCACCAGACGGTCGTACTCTCACACACAGTGACTGGGACTCTTTCTAACTGACATCCCTTTCCCTAGCTGCGAATTTCCTGCCGTTGCTCTGAATAACCTGGCACATCCCGAAGATCCCAAAAGCACATTCGGCAGATACTTTGTCTGTGTAAGGCAGTCCGTTTCAAAGCACTAACTGAATGGGTGCCGCAAATCCCACACTATTTTCTCTTTGTAACCATTGCCTTCATTCCAATTTGGAACATGGAACAGTACAGCACTGTACAGTACAGGCCCTTTGGAGTGCCGGTGACCTTGTAACATATTCGAACATAAATTATACCTCTTTTCCATAGTCATCTATTTCGCTTTCACCCATATGCCTCCCTCAGATTTTCAGAAATGCTGCTAAAGGATCTGGCTCTACCACCATCTCTGGCAGGTTGTTACATACACCCACCTCTCTCTGGGTAAATAAACTATCCCTGAGATTCCCCCTGCTCTTCGCAGTGTTCGGAGAAATTCTTCCAACACTTCAAAGTTATGCTCCTTATATTGGCCATTAGGCTGATTGGTGGCGCAATGGTATCTGTGCCGGAATCCAGATCGAAGTTTCCAGAGAACGAATCCAAGTCGGGCCATGCTCGAGCATGCTTTCTCTCCGTGCCTGGTTAAGCATCGAGCTGGTCATTAGGCCTCGTAAATAAAATAAAGAGATCGTGTCAGGAACGCCTATACCATGATTAATCCGAAAGGAGACCAAACCTTTCAGGATTTGCTGACTGTCTGGTGCGACACGCGAAATAAAATTGGTCATATACATACTGGGAAAATGTCTTTGGCAGTCCCCTTGATCTATACCTCTTGTACACCAATAACAAGTTGCCTCTCATCCTCCTTCGCTCCAAAGAGAACGGCCTTAGCCTTCTCAACCTACCTTCATAAAACATCCTCTACAATCCAAACTGCTTTCAGCTTACTTTTCATTCACCAATAGTTTTGGTTCTACATATTTACTTAGGTGGTTGATTAGAGCAAGCAAAATTACAAAGCGTCCCAGAATGGATCACAGGATTCACAGACTTCTATTTGCCTACCATCAGGCATTTTGTTAAAATTCCCTCTTGTAATCGACATTCTCTGAGGAACACTAATCAGAACACCCTTCTTGGGTACATTTTGCTTTTTATTTCAATAGGTAGCTTCATTTCTGTGATAAATATCACAAACTTTCCATCCACCATGGATACAAAAAAATTAAAAACTCAAAATCTGAACGTTGAAAACGTTTGAAGCCTTCCTGTTCACAGCAACAACTTGAAAATGATTACGGCTGTTGTCCAGTAAGAAGCCAAGAGATTTGCGGTCTCCCTGATGGGATTAGGAAGTGTGTAGGGACAGTATGTCCATAGTGCAAATAAGGAATGTAAGCCGGAAAACCTTGATTATTGAGGAGATGGAGATTATCAACCTCCCTCCACCTTCTTATTCTGGTTAATGCTCCGTTCTCACCCATACAGAAGGCTCTCGGCCCAAACGTAGACTGTATATACATTTCCATGGATACTCCCTGATCTGCTGAGTTCCTCTTGCATTTTGCGCCCCTTGCTCGACAAATGTCAATTCAAGTTCATGTTTATTGTCCTTCAACCATACACTTGTATACAGCTGAACAAATCATCGTTCCTCTTGGGCCAAGGTGCACAACGCAGTAAATGTAGTCACAGTACATATAGTTATAATCCAGCACGCACAGTCACAAAATAAACTGACCACAAATCACTGAGTGTCACGGCCTGAAGAGTGGCAGTTTTGTAGAAATTGCAATGTATATAAGACATATAGACCTCCGTTAGTCTCGATAGACCATGGATTAACACCTCGGAAAGTCTCCTGGGCAGGGATTTTTTCAGGAAAACCAGGAGTTGCCCAAGCTGAAAGTCTAACATCTATAGGCCACCAATATTATCCAAGGGAAGGGCATATAAGACAAATATATATGACATGTAATTAACCAGTATAATGTTACAGGTATGATTATTATAAAGCAAGTAGTTGTATAAACATGTGAAACAGCAGCAATAACAGATGAAAAATGACCAGTGCAGGATGATTGTGTGCCCGTCAGCTGGGAACTGGTTCGGAGGGAGAGTCAGTGCATTCATATAGGGTGTACGTGGATGCTGGTTATAGGTTTTATATCTGGATTAGATATACAGAACAGACTAGTCCTATGCTGTCCTCTCACACGAACAATTGCTGACTAACGTGGGTTCAATGTGAAAATTTGTACTGATGTCTCCGCGGAGAAATGCAAACCAACAACCTGCAATGTAAGAGGCACGTGTTCTGAACTGCCTACTGGGCTCAGGTGCGCAAGTAACCTTGCTTTCTATGGGAAAAAAAAATGAACACGTAAGTCATTGAAAAGAAAAGACGAAAAATATGTTCCCATTGCGGATGGATAACTGGTTGGAACACAATTCCTTAAAGCTTCGTGAACTTTAGCTCCCATATCCACACGGGCATTTTTTATCACCGACTCTGCTGAGTTTCTGGGAGAATCCGGGAGTCTCTGAGCTGAAGCTGGTTTGTGCCACACCAGACAGTCGCACTCACGCAAACGGCCCTGCGGTGACTGGAACTCTGTGTCATTGACATCCCTTTCTCCAGCTGCGAATTTCATGCAATTGCTCTGACTATCTTGGCACATCACGTAGATCCCAAAACGACAATCGGCAGAGACTTTGCCTGTGTTATGCAGTCAGATTCAAACCACTAACTGAATAGATCCCACGAATCCCACACTATTTTCTCATTGTAAAAACCAAATCCCACACTATTTTCTCTTTGTAACCACTGCCTTCATCCAATTTTGGTACATAGAACAGTACAGCTCAGTACAATACAGGCCGTTTGGTGTGCCGTTGACCTTTTAACATATTCGAGCATAGATTAACATTTCTCTTCTACATAGCCCTCCATTTTTCTTTCATCCATATGCCTGTCACAGAGAATCCGAAATGCTCCTAAAGGATCCGACTCTACCACCACTTCTTGCAGGTTGTTCCACACACCCACCTCTCTCTGTGTAATTTAGCTATCCCTGAGATCCCGCCTGTACTTTGCAGTGTTCCTTGAAGTTTGAAGTGTTCTCCCAACACTTCAAAGTTATGCTCCTTATACTGGCCATTAGGCTGAGTGCTGGCGCATTGGTATCTGTGCCGGACTCCGGAGCGAAGTTTCCAGAGAAAGAATCCAAGTCGGGACCCCTTCTGCATGCCTTCTATCCGTACCCGGTTAAGCATCGAGCTGGTCATTCGGCCTCGTAGATAAAATAAAGGGGTCGTATCAGGAACGCTTATACTATGATTAATCGGAAAGGAGACCAATCCTGACACCACGCGCCAGACCGGAATGGCTGACAATCTGGTGCTTCAATAGGTAGCTTCCATTCTGTGATAAATATCATAAACGTTCCATCCATCACGATAAAAAAAAGTTCAAAGTTCAAAATCTGAACGTTGAAAACGTTTGAAGCCTTCCTGTTCACAGCAACAACTTGAAAATGATTAAGGCTCTTGTCCAGTAAGAAGCGAAGAGATTTGCTGTCTCCCTGCTGGGATTTGGAAGTGTGTAGGTACAATATGTCCATAGTGGAAATAAGGCAATGAAAGCCAGATATCTTTGATTATTGAGTTGATGGAGAGTATCAACCTCCTTCCACCTTCTTATTCTGGCTAATGCTCCGTTCTTTGCCATACAGACGTATCTCGGCCAATAATTATAATGTTTATTCGTTTCCATGGATACTCCCTGAACTGCCGCGTTCCTCTTGCATTTTGCGCCACTTGCTCGACAAATTACAATTCAAGTTTATGTTTATTGTCCTTCAACCATACACTTGTATACAGCTGAAGAAAACATCGTTCCTCTGGGGCACAGCTGCACAACACAGTAAATATAGTCGCAGTACATATAGTTACGATCCAGCACTCACAGTCTCAAAATAATATCAGCACAAATCACTGAGTGTGATGGCCTGAAGACTGGCAGGTTGCTAGAATTTGCAAGGTATAAAATACATATAGGCCTCCGTTAGTCTCCGTATTCCATTGATTAGCACCTTCGAAAGTCTCCAGGGCGCAGGTCTGGTCAGGGTTTTTTTTTTGCGGAAGACCAGCTGTTGCCCAAGCTGCAAGTCTCCCCTCTCCACGCCAACAATGTTTCAAATTCTGAACTTTGAAAACGTTTGAAGCCTTCCTATTCACAGCAAAAACTTTCAAATGATGAAGCCCGTTTTCCAGAAAGAGGCCGGGAGATTTACGGACTTCCTGATGGGTTATGGAAGTGTGTATGGACTGTATGTCCATAGTGAAAATAAGGCAATGAAAGCCAGATAACTTTGATTACTGAGGTGATGGAGAGAATCAGCCTCCCTCCACCTAATTATTCTGGCTCATTCTCCGTTCTTTCTTATACAGAAGTATCTCGCCCAAAACGTAGACTGTTTATTCATTTGCATGGATACTGCCTGAACTGCTGAGTTCCACTTGCATTTTGGGCCCCTTGCTTGACCAATTACAATTCAAGTTCATGTTTATTGTTCTTCAACCATACACTTGTATACAGCTGAACAAATCATCGTTCTTCTGAGGCAAAGCTGCACAACACAGAAAAAAAATGTCACAGCACGTATAGTTACGATGCAGCACGCACAGTCACAAAATAATCTCACCACAAATCACTGAGTGTCACGGCCTGAAGAGTGGCAGGTTTGTAGAAATTGCAAGGTATGTAAGACAAATAGGCCTCCGTTGGTCTCGATAGACCACGAGTTAGCACCTCGGAATGTTTCCAGGGCGCAGGCCTGGGCAGGGTTTTTTTGTAAGACCAGCTGTTGTCCAAGCTGCAAGTCTACCCTCTCCACGCCAACAATGTTGTCCAAAGGAAGGGCATGTAAGACATATATATATATATATATATATATATACATAAAACCAGTATAATGTTACAGGTATGATTATAATAAAGCCAGCAGTTGTATAAATATGTGAAACGGCAGCAATAATAGATGACAAATGACCAGTGCAGGATGACAGTATGCCCATGAGTTGGGAATTGATGCGGTGGGAGCGATAGGGCATTCAGATAGGCTGTACGTGTGTGCTTGGACAAGCTTTTATATCTAGATTAGTTCTACAGACAGTCTAAAACTATGGAGTCCTCTAACATGAACACTTGCTGACTGAAGTGGGTTCAATGTGAACATTAATACTGTTGTCTGCGCAGAGAAATGCAATTCAACGACCTGCAATGGAAGAGGAACGTGTTCTGAACTGCCGACTGGGCTCACGTGCACATGTGACCAAGGATTCTATGGAAACAATTGTGAAAACGGTAAGGCATGGAAAAGAAAAGACAAAATATATGCTTTGAGTACGGCTGGATAACTGTTTGGAACACAATTCCATAAAGCTTCGTTGAGGACAGCTCCCATTTCCACACGGGCATTCTTCATCACCCACTCTGCAGAGTTACTGGCAGATTGACTGAGTCTCTCAGATGAAGCTGGTTTGTGCACCACCGTACAGTCGCACTCACACACACGGCCCTGCGGTGACAGGGACTCTGTCTCTTTGACATCCCTTTCTCTAGCTGCGAAATTCCTGCCTTTGCTCTGAATAACCTGGCACATCCCGAAGATCCCAAAAGCACAATCGGCAGAGACGTTGTCTGTGTAAGGCAGTCCGTTTCAAAACACTACCTGAAAGAACGCCGCAAATCCCACACTATTTTTAGTAACCACTGCCTTCATTCCTATTTGGAACATTGAACTGTACAGCACAGTACAGTACAGGTCCTTTGGTGTGCCGTTGACATTTAACATATTCGAACATAAATTAATCAATCTCTTCTGCATAGCCCTGCATTTATCTTCCACCCATATGACTCTCTCAGATTTTCAGTAATGCTCCGAAGGGATCTGGCTCTACGACCACATCTGGCAGGTTGTTCCATACACTCACCACTTTCTGTGTAAATAAACTATCCCTAATATACCCCCCCCCCCTGTCCTTTGCAGTGTTCGTTGAACTTTGAAGTGCTCTCCCAACACTTCAAAGTTATGCTCCTTATATTGGCCAGTAGCCTGCCTGGTGGCACAATGGTATCTGTGCCGGACTCCGGAGCGAAAGTTCGACAGGTCGAATCCAAGTCGGGCCACCTTCGAGCATGCTTTCTCTCCGTGCCTGGTTTAGCATCGAGCTAGCCACACGGCCTCGTAAATAAAAAAAAAAAACAAAGGGGTCTTTTCAGGAACGTTCATACCATGGTTAATCGGAAAGGAAACCAATCATGACTGCACGCGCCAGGCCAGAGTGGCTAACAGTCTGGTGCGACAGGCGCAAAAAAAATAGGTCATTTCCGTACTGGGAAATGTCTTTGGCTGTCCACATGCTCTATACCTCTTGTACACCTATAACAAGATGGATCGCATCATCCTTCGCTACAAAGAGAAAGGCCTTAGCTCTCTCCACCTCTCTACGTAAAAGATGCCCTCCAATGCAAGCGGCTTTCAGCTTACTTTACATTCACTAATAGTTTTAGTTCTTCCGTATTTACTTAGGTTGTTGATTAGAGCAAGCAACATTACAAAGGGTCACAGAACCGATCTTAGGATTCATAAACTTCCATTTGTCTACCATCGTGCTTACTGTTAATTTTGTCTCTTGTAATCTACATGCTCTGAGGAACACTGAGAGGCATTCCCTGATTGGGTACTTGTTGCTTTGTATTTATATAGGTAGCTTCTGTTCAGTGATTAATCTCGTAAACTTTCCATCCAGCATGATACAAAAAGAAATCAACCTTCAAAATCTGAACTTTCAAAATGTTTGAATCCTGCCAGCACACAGCAGCAACTTGCAAAAGATTAGGCCTGTTGTCCAGTAATAAGCCGAGATATTTACGGTGTTCCTGATGGTGGATGGAAGTGTTTAGGTACAGGATGTCCATAATGAAAATAAGACAATGAAAGCCAGTTCAATTTGATTATTGAGGTGATGGAGAAAATCAACGTCGCTCCACCTACTTATTGTGGCTCATGCTCCGTTCATTCCCATACAGAAGTATCTCGGCGCAAAACGCAGACCGATTATTCATTTCCATAGATACTCCATGACCTGGTGAGATCCTCCAGCGCTTTGTGCAACTTGCTCGACCAATTTAAATTCATGTTCAAGTTTATTGTTCTGCAACCATACACTTGTAAAAAGCTGAACAGACCACCGTTCCTCTGGGCTCAATGTGCACAACATTATAAATAGTGTCACAGAACCTATAGCTACGATCCGGCGCGCACAGTCACAAAATTATATCGCCACATATCACTGAGTGTCATTCCCTGAAGACTGTAAGTCTGATAGAAATTGCAAGGTATATAAGTCATATAGGGTTCCGTTATTTTCAATAGGACAGGGACAAGGAAGTTTTCCAGGGAGTAAGCCCAGGCAGGGTTCTATGTGTAAGAACAGCATTTGCCCAATCTGCACGTCGCCCCACTCCACGCCAGCAATGTTGACCAAAGGTTGGGCATTCTAAAACACCTATATATGACCTGTGTATAACCAGTATAATGTTACAGGTATGATTATAATAAAACAAGCAGTTGTATAAATTTTTGAAACAGCAGCAATAACAGATGAAAAATGACCAGTGCAGGATGAGAGTGTGCCCATCAGTTGGGAAGAGCTGCGTAGGGAGCTTTAGGGCATTCAAAGAGTGTGTACGAAGGCACTTGGACAAGGATTTGTATCAGTATTAAGATATACAGAACAGGCTAATTCAATGAAGTCATCCGACACGAACGCTTGTTGACTGAAGTGGGTTCAAGGTGAACATTTATACTGTTGTCTCCGCAGAGAAATGCAATTCAACAACCTGCAACGGAAGAGGAACGTGTTCTGAACTGCCGACTGGGCTCAGGTGCGCGTGTGATAAAGGATTCTATGGAAACAATTGTGAAAACGGTAAGGCATGGAAAAGAAAAGACAAAAAATATGTTCCTATTGCGGCTGGATAACTGGTTGGATCAAAAATCCATGAAGCTTGGTTGTCGTTAGCTCCCATTTCCACACGGGCATTCTTCATCAGCCACTCTGCTGAGTTACTGGCAGATTGAGTGAGTCTCTCAGAGGAAGCTGGTTTGTGCCCCACCAGATTGTCGCACTCACAAACACGGCCCTGCGGTGACTGGGAGTCTGTCTCATTAACATCCCTTTTTCTAGCTGCGAATTTCCTGTCTTTGCTCTGACTAACCTGGCAGATCCCGAAGATCCCAAAATTACAATCGTCAGAGACTTTGTCTTTGTAAGGCAGTCCGTTTCAAACCACTAACTGAATGGGTGCCGCAAATCCCACACTACTTTCTCTTTGTAATCACTGCCTTGATTCCAATTTGGAACATGCAACAGTACAGCACAGTACTAAGGCCCTTTGGTGCGCCGTTGACCTTGTAACATATTTGAACATAAATTGAACCTTCTCTTTTACTTTGTCATCTATTTTTCTTTCACCCCATATGCCTGTCTCAGTGTTTCAGAAATGCTCCTAAAGGATCTGGCTCTGCCACCACCTCTGTCAGGTTGTTACAAACACACACCTCTCTATGAGTAAATAAGCTATCCCTGACATTCCCCCTGTACTTTTCGTTCTTCGGAAAAATTCGAAGTGTTCTTCCAAAACTTCAAATTTATGCTCCTCATATTGCCCATTAGGCTGATAGGTGGCGCAATGGCATCAGCGCGGGACTCCGGAGCGAATATTCCCGAGATCGAATCCAAGTCGGTCCACCTTCGAGCATGCTTTCTATCCGTGCCTGGTTTAGCATCGAGCTAGCCACACGGCTTCGTAAATAAAAAAAAAAAAATAAACAAAGGTGTCGGTTCAGGAACGTTCATACCATGGTTGATCGGAAAGGAGACTAATACTGACAGCACGCACCAGGCCAGAGTGGCTGACTGTCTGGTGCGAAACGCGAAAAAAATTGGTAATTTCCGTACTGGGAAAAATGTCTTTGGCTGTCCACTTGCTATATACCTCTTGTACACATATATCAAGTTGGCTCTCATCCCCCTTCGTTCCAAAGAGAAAGGCCTTAGCTCTCTCAACCTCTCTTCATAAAAGATGCCCTCCAATCCAATCAGCTTTCAGCTTACTTTATATTCACCAATAGTTTTCGTTTGTACATATTTACTTAGGTTGTTGATTAGAGCAAGCAACATTACAAATGGTCACAGAACGGATCATAGGATTCATAAACTTCCATTTGTCTACCATCCTGCTTATTGTTAATTTTGTCTCTTGTAGTGTACATGCTCTGAGGAACACTGAGAGGCATTCCCTGATTGGGTACATGTTGCTTTGTATTTCTATAGGTAGCTTCTGTTCAGTGATTAATCTCGTAAACTTTCCATCCAGCAAAATACAAAAAGAAATCAAACTTCAAATCTGAAATGCCAGAATATTTGAATCCTGCCTGCACACAGCACCAACTTGCAAAGGATTAGGCCTGTTGTCCAGTAGGAACCCGAGATATTTACGGTAATCCGGATGGGGGATGGAAGTTTTTAGGGACAGGATGTGCATAGCGAAAATAAGGCAATGAAACCAAATCACTTTGATTATTGAGGTGGTAGTGAGTATCAACATCGCTCCACCTTCTTATTCTGGCTCATGCTCCGTTCTTTCCCATACAGAAGTATCTCGGCCCAAAACGTAGACTGCTTATTCATTTCCATAGATACTCCATGACCTGCTGAGATCCTCCAGCACTTTGTGCCCTTTGCTCGACCAATTTCAATTGAAGTTCAAGTTTATTGTTCTTTAACCGTACACTTGCATAAAGCTGAACAGACCATCGTTCCTCGGGGCCAATGTGCACAACACAGTAAATATAGTCACACTACATATAGTAACGATCCAGCACGCACCGTCACAAAATAATATCACCACAAATCACTGAGTGTCATTGCCTGAAGACTGGAAGTTTGATAGAAATTGCAATGTATATAAGACATATAGGACTCCGTCAGTCTCGACGGGAGATGGATTAGCACCTTGGAAGGTTTCCAGGGCGTAAGCCCAGTCGGTGTGTTTTTTTTTTTTTTGGAAGACCGCAGTTGCCCAAGCTCCCCTCTCCACTCCAACAATGTTGTCCAAGGGAAGGGCATGTAAGACACATATATATGACATATGTATAACCAGTATAATGATACAGGTATGATTATGATAAAACAAGCAATTGTATAAATTTGTGAAACCGCAGCAATATCAGATGAAAAATGACCAGTGCAGGATGAGAGAGAGCCCGTCAGTTGGGAAGAGCTGCGGAGGGAGCGCTAGGACATTCAAGCAGGGTGGACGTTGGTCTTGGACAAAGTTTTATATCTGGATTAAATATACAGAACAGGCTAATTCTATGAAGTCCTCTAACTCTAAATGCTTGCTGACTGACGTGGGTTCAAGGTGACCATTTATACTGTTGTCTCCGCAGAGAAATGCAATTCAACAACCTGCAATGGAAGAGGAACGTGTTCTGAACTGCCTACTGGGATCAGGTGCGAATGTGATCAAGGTTTCTATGGAAACAATTGTGAATACGGTAAGGCATTGGAAAGAAAAGACAAAAAAAATATGTTCCTATTGCGGCTGGATAACTGGTTGGAACACAAGTCCATAAAGCTTGGATGACGTTAGCTCCCATTCCACACGGGCATTCTTCATCACCCGCTCTTCTGAGTTACTGGGAGATTGAGGGAGTCTCTCAGATGAAGCTGGTTTGTGCCGCACGAGACAGTCGCACTCACAAACCCGGCCCTGCGGTGACTGGGACTCTGTCTCATTGACATCCCTTTCTCTAGCTGCGAATTTCCTGTCTTTGCTCTGAATAACCTGGCAGATACCGAAGATCCCAAAGGCACAATCGGCAGAGACTTTGTCTGTGTAAGGCAGTCCGTTTCAAACCACTAACTGAATGGATGCCAGAAATCCACACTACTTTCTCTTTGTAACCACTGCCTTCTTTCCAATTTGGAACATGGAACAGTACAGCACTGTACAGTACAGGTCCTTTGGTGTGCCGTTGACCTTGTAACACATTCGAACATGAATTAAAACGTCTCTTTTGCATAGTCATCTATTTTTCTTTCACCCAGATGCCTGTCTCAGAGTTTCAGAATTGCTCCTAAAGGATCTGGTTCTACCACCACCACTGTCAGGTTGTTCCATAAACCCACCTCTCTCTGAGTAAATATACTATCCATGAGATTCCCCCTGTACTTTGCGGTGTTCGGAGAACTTCGAAGTGTTCTTCCAACACTCAAAGTTATGCTCCTTATATTGGATATTAGGCTGATTGGTGGCGCAACGTCATCAGCGCCGGACTCCGGAGCGAAGGTTCACGAGATCGAATCCATATAACCACATAACCATATAACAGTCACTGCACGGAAACTGGCCATCTCGGCCCTCGTTGTCCGTGCCTAACTCTTAATCGCACCTAGTCCCACCTACCCGCACTCAGCCCATAACCCTCCACTCCTTTCCTGTCCATATACCTATCCAATTTTACCTTAAATGACACAACTGAACTGGCCTCTACTACTTCTACAGGAAGCTCATTCCACACAGCTATCACTCTCTGAGTAAAGAAATGCCCCCTCATGTTTCCCTTAAACTTCTGCCCCCTAACTCTCAAATCGTGTCCTCTCGTTTGAATCTCCTCTACTCTAAATGGAAACAGCCTATTCACGTCAACTCTCTCTAACCCTCTCAAAATGTTAAATACCTTGATCAAATCCCCCCTCAAACTTCTACGCTCCAATGAGTAGAGACCTAACTTGTTCAAACTTTCTCTGTAACTTAAGTGCTGAAACCCAGGTAACATCCTAGTAAATCGTCTCTGCACTCTCTATAATTTATTGATATCTTTCCTATAGTTCGGTGACCAGAACTGTACACAGTATTCCAAATTTGGCCTTACCAATGCCTTGTACAATTTCAACATTAAATCCCAACTTCTGTACTCAATGCTTTGATTTATAAACGCCAGCATTTCAAAAGCCTTCTTCACCACCCTATCTACATGAGACTCCACCTTCGGGGAACTATGCTCTGTTATTCCTAGAACTCTGTTCCACTGCATTCCTCAATGCCCTACCATTTACCCTGTATGTTCTATTTGGATTATTCCTTCCAAAATGTAGAACCTCACACTTCTCAGCATTAAACTCCATCTGCCAACGTTCAGCCCATTCTTCTAACCGGCAAAAATCTCCCTGCAAGCTTTGAAAACCCACCTCATTATCCACATCACCTCCTACCTTAGTATCATCGGCATACTTACTAATCCAATTTACCACCCCATCATCCAGATCATTTATGTTTATTACAAACAACATTGGGCCCAAAGCAGATCCCTGAGGCACCCCGCTAGTTACCGGCCTCAATCCCGATAAACAATTATCCACCACTGCTCTCTGGCATCTCCCATCTAGCCACTGTTGAATCCATTTTATTACTCCAGCATTAATACCTAACGACTGAACCTTCTTAACTAACCTTCCATGTGGAACTTTGCCAAAGGCTTGGCTGAAGTCCATATAGACTACATCCACTGCCTTACCCTCGTCAACATTCCTCGTAACTTCTTCAAAAAATTCAATAAGGTTTGTCAAACATGACTTTCCACGCACAAATCCATGCTGGCTACTCCTAATCAGATCCTGTCTATACAGATAATTATTAATACTATCTCTAAGAATACTTTCCATTAATTAACCCACGACTGATGTCAAACTGACAGGTCTATAATTGCTAGGCTTACTTCTAGACCCCTTTTTAAACAATGGAACCACATGAGCAATACGCCAATCCTCCGGCACAATCCCAGTTTCTAATGAAATCTTAAAGATCTCCGTCAGAGCTCCTGTTATTTCTACACAAACTGCCCTCTAGGTCCTGGGGCAATCCTGTCAGGACCCGGAGATTTATCCACTTTTAAATTTCTTAAAAGCGCCAGTACTTCCACCTCTTTAATTGTCATAGGTTCCATAACTTCCTTACTTGTTTCCCACACCTTACACAATTCAATATCCTTCTCCTTAGTGAATAGCGAAGAGAAGAAATCGTTCAAAATCTCTCCCATCTTCCTCGGCTCCACACATAGCTGACCACTCTGATTCTCTGAGGGGCCAATTTTATCCCTCACTATCCTCTTGCTTTTAATATAACTGTAGAAACCTTTCGGATTTACTTTCACCTTATTTGTCAAACCAACCTCATATCTTATTTTAGCTATTCTAATCTCATTCTTAAGATTCCTTTTACATTCTTTATATTCCTCGAGCAATTCCTTTACTCCTTGCTGCCTATATCTATTGTAGACATCCCTCTTTTTCCGATCCAAATTTCTAATATCCCTTTTAAAACCATGGTGCTTTAACCTTTCCTTTCAACCTAACAGGAACATAAAGATTCTGTACCCTCATGAGTTCACCCTTAAATGACCTCCATTTCTCTATTACATCCTTCCCATAAAACAACTTGACCCAATCCACTCTCTCTAAATCCCTTGGCATCTCCTCAAAGTTAGCCTTTCTCCAATCAAAACTCTCAACTCTTGGTCCTGTCCTGTCCTGTCCTTCTCCATAATTATATTGAAGCTAATGCTATTGTGATCACTGGATCCAAAGTTCTCCCCAACACATACTTCTGTCAGCTGACCTATCGCATTCCCTAACAGGAGATCCAACACTGCCCCATCTCTAGTCGGTACTTCTATGTATTGTTGCAAAAAACTATCCTGCACACATTTCTCAAACTCTAAACCATCCAGCCCTTTACCAGAATGAGCTTCCCAGTCTACGTGTGGAAAATTAAAATCTCCCACAATCACCACCTTGTGTTTACTACAAATATCTGCTATCTCCTTACACATTTGCTCTTCCAACTCACGCTCCTCATTAGGTGGCCTATAATACAAGCCTATCAGTGTTACTACACCTTTCCCATTCCTCAATTCCACCCAAATAGCCTCCCTAGATGAGCTCTCTAATCTATCCATCCAAAGCACCGCCATAAGATTTTCTCGGACAAGCAATGCAACACCTCCTCCTCTGGCCCCTCCTACTCTATCACACCTGAAGCAACTAAATCCAGGAATATTTAGTTGCCAATCACACCCTTCCTGCAACCATGTTTCACTAATAGCGACAAGATCATAATTCCAGGTATCAATCCACGCTTTAAGCTCATCCACCTTTCTTACAATGCTCCGAGCATTAAAATAGATACATTTAAGATACTCTCCAACTCCTCCTCTCTTTTCATCCTTAACAATGCATTCAAATTTATGATCCTTTTCTTTCTTCTCCTCTGCATCTTCGGGCTGAGCGCATCCCATCTCCACCATCTGCCTTTCCTCCCTCACACACTGTCTATTTACTTGCTCTACTGGTGAACTAACCTCCTCTCCCATAGACTCCTCAAATTGATTCCCGCCACCCCCCATCTTACTAGTTTAAAGTCTGCCCTGTAGCCCAAGCAAACCTCCCCGCTAGGAGATTGGTCCCCCCGGGATTCAAGTGTAACCCGTCCGTCTTGAACAGTTCACGCCTGCCCCAGAAGAGGCCCCAATGATCCAGAAACTTGAATCCCTGCCCCCTGCTTCAATCCCATAGCCACGCAATCTTCCTCCACCTAATACTATTCCTACTGTAACTGTCGCGTGGCACAGGCATTAATCCCGAGATTACTACCTTTGCGGTCCTTCTTCTTAACTGCCTTCCTCACGTCCTATCCGCTGGTTTCAGGACCTCTTCCCCTTTCCTACCTATGTCATTGGTACCTACATGTACCACGACCTCTGGCTCCTCACCCTCCCACTTCAGGTATCTTGAACGCGATCAGAAACGTCCCGAACCCTGGCACCAGGGGGGCAAATTACCATCCGGGACTCCCGATCACCTCCACTGAACCGCCTGTCTGAACCCCTGACTATCGAGTCCCCTAATACTATGGCCCTCTTTCTTCTATCCCTTCCCTTCTGAGCTACAGGGCCGTCCTCTGTGCCGGAGACCCGGCCACTGACACTTCCACGAGGTAGTCTGTCCCCCTCAACGTTACTCAAACACGAGAACCTATTGTCAAGGGGTACAGCAACTGGGGTACTCTCTAGTACCTGCCTTTTCCCCTTCCTGACCGTGACCAACCTACCAGCCTCCCGTGGCCCCGGAGTGACCACCTGCCTGTAACTCCTCTCTATCACCTCCTCACTCTCCCAGACCAGGCGAAGGTCATCGAGCTGCAGCTCCAGTTCCCTAACTCGGACCCTCAGGAGCTTCAGTTCGGTGCACCTGGCGCAGATGTGGACGTCCCGGAGGCTCGGAGACTCCAGGACATCCCACATCCGACACGGAGAACATCAAGCTGCCCTCACACTCATACTTCCCAAATAACTGAAAATAACAAGAACTAAAAGATAAGCCTACTGTGCCCTCTTCCGCCTAAGCCCCCTGAGCCCAAGCCCTACACTCTGCTCCCGCAAACGAAGCTGCCCGCTTCTTAAGGGTGCGTTCTTTTTAAATCTTCCCTCCTTCCCAGGGCTCCTTCACGCGCCTGCGCAGTCCCGCCTCTCAGAACTCCGATCTGAGACGCAATTGGACAATTCTAAAATGGCCGCCGCCGCACTCGCTCTCAAAGGCTCGCTGTCCTCTTCCAAAAGAGGACAAGTCGGTCCACCTTCGAGCATGCGTTCTATTCGTGCCTGGTTAATCATCGAGCTAGCCAGAAGTACTCTTAAATAAAAAAAAACAAAGGTGTCGTTCAGGAACATTCAGACCATGGTAAATCGGAAAGGAGACCAATCCTGACAGCACGCGCCAGGCCGGAGTGGCTGACTGTCTGGTGCGAAACGCGAAAAAAATTGGTAATTTCCGTACTGGGAAAATGTCTTTGGCTGTCCACTTGCTCTATACCTCTTGAACACATATATCAAGTTGGCTCTCATCCCCCTTCGTTCCAAAGAGAAAGGCCTTAGCTCTCTCAGCCTCTCTTCATAAAAGATGCCCTCCAATCCAAGCAGCTTTCAGCATACTTTGCATTCACCAATAGTATTAGTTCGTACATATTGAGTTAGGAAGTTGATTAGAGCAAGCCACATTACAAAGGGTCACAGAACGGATCATAGGATTCATAAACTTCCATTTGTCTACTATCGTGCTTCTTGTTAATTTTGTCTCTTGTAATCTACATACACTGAGGAACAATGAGAGGCATTCCCTGATTGGGACAAGTTGCTTTGTATTTCTATTGGTAGCTTCAGTTCAGTGATTAATCTCGTAAACTTTCCATCCACCAGGATACAAAAAGAAGTAAAGTTCAAAATCGGAACTTTCAAAATGTTTGAAACATACCTGCACACACCACCAACTTGGAAAGCATTAGTCCTGTTCTCTAGTAAGAAAAGAGATATTTACGGTCTTCCTGTTGGGGGATGGAAGTGTTTAGAGACAAGATGTCCATAGTGAAAATAAGACAACTAAAGCCAGATAACTTTGATGATTGAGGCGATGGAGAGAATCAACCTCGCTCCACCTTCTTATTCTGTCTCCTGCTCCGTTCTTTCCCATACAGAACCAGCTTGGCCCAAAACGTAGAGTGCTTATTCATTTACATAGATACTCCATGACCTTCTGAGATCGTCCAGCAATTTCAATTGAAGTTCAAGTTTATTGTTCTTTAACCATACAATTGTATAAAGCTGAACAGACCATTGTTCCTCTGAGGCCAAGGTGCACAACACAGTAAATATAGTCACAGTACATATAGTTACGATCCAGCACGCACCGTCACAAAATAATATCACCACAAATTACTGAGTGTCATAGATTGAAGACTGGCAGTTTGACAGAAATTGAAAGGTATATAAGTCATATAGGCCTCCGTTAGTCTCGATAGGACATGGATTAGCAACTTGGAAGGTTTCCAGCAAGCAAGCCCAGGCAGGGTGCTGATTGGAAGACCAGCTGTTGCCAACGCTGCACGTCTCCCCTCTTCGCTCCACCAATGTTGTCCAAAGGTAGGGCATTATAAGACACATATATATGACTTGTGTATAACTAGTATAATGATACAGGTATGATTATGATAAAACAAGCTGTTGAATAAATTTGTGAAACCGCAGCAATATCAGATGAATAATGACCAGTGCAGGATGAGAGAGAGCCCGTCAGTTGGGAAGAGCTGCGGAGGGAGCGTTAGCGCATTCACAGGGAGTGTACGTGTGTGCTTGGACAAGGATTTGTATCAGAATTAAATATACAGAACAGGCTAATTCTATGAACTCCTCTCACACGAACGCTTGCTGACTGACTTGGGTTCAATGTGAAAATTTATACTGTTGTCTCCCCAGAGAAATGCAATTCAACAACCTGCAATGGAAGAGGAACGTGTTCTGAACTGCCTACTGGGCTCAGTTGCACATGTGATCAAGGTTTCTATGGAAACAACTGTGAATACGGTAAGGCATGGAACAGAAAAGACAAAAAATATGTTCCTATTGCGGCTGGATAACTGGTTGGAACACAAGTCCATAAAGCTTGGTTGACGTTAGCTCCCATTTCCACACGGGCATTCTTCATCTCCCACTCTTCTGAGTTACTGGCAGATTGAGGGAGTCTCTCAGATGAAGCTGGTTTGTGCACCACCAGACTGTCGCACTCACACAGACGGCCCTGCGTTGACTGGAACTCTGTCTTATTGACATCCCTTTCTCTAGCTGCGAATTTCCTGTCTTTGCTCTGAATAACCTGGCAGATCCCGAAGATCCCAAAAGCACAATCGGCAGAGACTTTGTCTGTGTAAGGCAGTCCGTTTCAAACCACTAACTGAATGGATGCCGCAAATCCCACACTACTTTCTCTTTGTAACCACAGCCTTCATTCCAATTTGGAACATGGAACAGTACAGCACTGTACAGTACAGACCCTTTGGTGTGCCGTTGACCTTGTAACATGTTAGAACATAAATTAAACATTCTCTTTTACATAGTCATCTATTTTTCTTTCACCCATATGCCTGTCTCAAAGTTTCCGAAATGCTCGTAAATGATCTGGCTCTACCACCACCTCTGGCAGGTTGCTCCATACACCCACATCTCTCTGTGTCAATAAACTATCCCTGAGATTCCACCTGTACTTTGCAGTGTTCGCAGAACGTCGAAGTATTCCTCCAACACTTCAAAGTTATGCGCCTTATATTGGCCATTAGACTGACTGGTGGTTCAATGGCATCAGCCCCGGATTCCGAAGCGAATGTTAACGAGTTCGAATTCAAATCGTGACACCCTCGAGCTTGCTTTCCATCCGTGCCTGTTTAAGCATCGAGAGCATCGAACACTTAAATTAAAAAAAGGGGTCGAGTCAGGAACGTTCTTACTATGGTTAATCCGAAAGGAGACCAACCCTGACACCACGCGCTGGACAGGAATGGCTGACTGTCTGGTGAGACACGCGAAAAAATATTGGTCATTTACAAACTGGGAAAATGTCTTTGGCAGTCCACTTGATCTATTCCACTTATATACATATAACAAGTTGCCTCTCATCTTCCTTCACTCCAAAGAGAACGACCTTAGCCTTCTCAACCTATCTTCATAAAACATGCCCTACAATCCAATCAGCTTTTAGCATACTTTTCATTCACCAATAGTTTTGGTTCTTACATATTTACTTAGGTTGTTGATTGATGCAAGCAACATTACAAAGAGCCCCAGAATGGATCACAGTATTCATAAACTTCCATTTTCCTACCATCAGGCATATTGTTAAAAATCTCTTGTAATCCACATGCTCTGAGGAACATTAATAAGCATACCCTGCTTGGGTACATTTTGCTTTGTATTTCAATAGGTAGCTTCCATTCTGTGATAAATATCACAAACCTTCCATCCACCACGATGCAAAAAAATTCAAAGTTCAAAATCTGAACTTTGAAAACGTTTGAAGCCTGCCTATTCACAGCAAAAACTTGCAAATGATTACGGCTGTTGTCCAGTAAGAAGCCAAGAGATATGCTGTCTCCCTGATGGGATTTGGAATTGTGCAGGGACAGTATGTCCATAGTGGAAATAAAGGAATGAAAGCCAGAAAACCTTGATTATTGAGGTGATGGAGATTATCAACCTCCCTCCACCTTCTTATTCTGGTTCATGCTCCGTTCTCTCCTATACAGAAGGCTCTCGGCCCAAACGTAGACTGTTTATTCATTTCCATGGATACTCCCTGATCTGCTGAGTTCCTCTTGCATTTTGCGCCCCTTGCTCGACAAATTACAATTCAAGTTCATGTTTATTGTCCTTCAACCATACACTTGTATACAGCTGAACAAATCATCGTTCCTCTTGGGCCAAGGTGCAAAACACAGTAAATATAGTCACAGTACATATAGGTATGATCCAGCACGCACAGTCACAAAATAATCTCACCACAAATCACTGAGTGTCACGGCCTGAAGAGTGGCAGGTTTATAGAAATTGCAAAGTATTTAAGACATCTTGGCCTCCGTTAGTCTCGAAAGACCATGGAGTATCAGCTCGGAAAGTCTCCAGGGCGCATCCTGGGCAGGGATTTTTTCAGGAAAACCAGGAGTTGCCCAGGCTGAAAGTCTCACCTCTCCAGGCCACCAATATTTTCCAAGGAAAGGGCATATAAGACAAATATATATGACAGGTAAATAACCAGTATAATGCTACAGGTATGATTATAATAAAGCAAATAGTTGTATGAACATGTGAAACAGCAACAATAACAGATGAAAAATGACCAGTGCAGGATGAGAGTGTGCCCGTGAGTTGGGAAGTGGTGCGGAGGGTGAGTCAGTGCATTCTTATAGGATGTACATGGGTCCTGGGTCTAGGTTTTATATCTGGATTAGATATACAGAACAGACTAACCCTATGCAGTCCTCTAACACGAACAATTGCTGACTGACGTGGGTTCAATGTGAAAATTTGTACTGATGTCTCCGCAGAG
Source organism: Hypanus sabinus (assembly GCF_030144855.1). NCBI lineage: Eukaryota > Metazoa > Chordata > Chondrichthyes > Myliobatiformes > Dasyatidae > Hypanus > Hypanus sabinus. The sequence continues at coordinate 114,843 of NW_026781227.1, read as the reverse complement.
AAATGCAAATCAACAACCTGCAATGGAAGAGGCACGTGTTCTGAACTGCCTGCTGGGCACAGGTGCGCATGTATCCATGCTTTCTATGGAAAGAATTGTGAATACGGTAAGTCATGAAAAGAAAAGACGGAAAATATGTTCCCATTGCGGCTGGATAACTGGTTGGAACACAATTCCTTAAAGCTTCGTTAAATATAGCTCCCATTTCCACACCGGCATTTTTCATGACCAACTCTGCTGTGTTTCGGGGAGAATGTGGGAGCGTTTCAGCTGAAGCTGCTTTGTGCCCCACCAGACAGTCGCACTCACCCAAACGTCCCTGCGGTGACTGTGACTCTGTCTCATTGGCAGCCCTTTTTCTAGCTGCGAATTTAATGCCTCTGCTCTGTATATCATGGGACATCACGTAGATCCCAAAACCACAATCGTCAGTGACTTTGCCTGTGTTATGCAGTCAGATCCAAACCACTAACTGAATAGATCCCACGAATCCCACACTATTTTCTCATTGTAAAAACCAAATCCCACACTATTTTGTCTTTGTAACCACTGCGGTTATCCAAATTAGGTACATAGAACAGTACGACACAGTACAATACAGGCTGTTTGGTGTGCCGTTGACCTTTTAACATATTCGAGCATAAATTAACGTTTCTCTTCTACATCGCCCTCCATTTTTCTTTCATCCATTTGCCTGTCTCAGAGAATCCGAAAAGCTCCTAAAGGATCTGGTTCTACCACCGCCTCTTGCTGGTTGTTCCATACACCCACCTCTCTCTGTGTATATCCCTGAGATCACCCCTGTACTTTGCAGTGTTCGTTGAACTTTGAAGTGTTCTCCCAACACTTCAGTTATGCTCCTTACATTGGCCATTAGGCTGAGTGGTGGCTCAATGGTATCTGTGCCGGACACGGAGCGAAGTTTCCAGAGTTCGAATCCAAGTCGGGCCACCTTCGAGCATGCTTTCTATCGGTGCCTGGTTAAGCATCGAGCTGGCCATATGGCCTCGTAAATAAGTGTAACCCTTACCCAACAGGCTGGTATATGTCTAGGGGAAAAGGAGATCCAGCCACTCACCAACCCACCTCCCGTACACGCAGGTGCTGTGAGAATCGAGTTTTATGCCTCGCCCCCGCCAACAGTATCAAACACACAACAAATACCGTTATGACATACACTTTAATGAGTTTACTAAAATTAAAAGAGTAGTAGGCAATACAATATATATATACAAGGAGGAAAACAAAAGGCGCCAACTTATCAAAGTTCAGTCTGTTTAGTGCACTCGTTGGAGCTCAATCAACGAACCATTCGACCCCTCGTCGCTTGCCTCCGACCTCCACGTCTTCGCCCCTAGGACCACGCGCGGGGGTCTTCCGAGCAGTGCAGCGCACGTCCACCTTCCTCGACGTCTTCCTCCCGCCAGGCAAACCCGCGAAATCCCCTCCCCCAAGTTCCCAGCATCACAAGACACAATAACATTCCCCATTGATTAACAAATGAAGACAATTACCATATCAGCCATTCTTAAGTGAAACAACGGCGAGAGAAACACTTATCCGACAAAGAAACATTCCTACTTGTAACAAACCAAAGAGGCCATTTTGAGTAACATACCCAGGAGATTGTACATTCTCTCCCCACCATCAAATGTCATGCCCTCATGGCATTACTAGAGGTCCCCAAAGCTTCTTGCAACACACAAAACCCAACCCAGGTGCAGAAAGCAGTGACATAACTACCCCGAGCAGTAGAAATCACACTCGGTTCTCCCGGTACCACATATGTCAACCGCTACGGGGGGCGCCTAATCCTCTGAGATCTCCATACCCCTTCTGCCCCACTGGGCTCCCTCGTCACCTGCGAACCCACTGTCTCGGACACCCCAGGTCTACCTGACAGACCCGCACCCCCTTCCTCACAGGGATCCTCCCTCACCTGAGATCTCTCCGGCTCACGCTCGGGTTCCACCCTCTCTCCCACCAATGTAGGCTGTCTCTCCATCTGACCCTCAAGACCTTCCCTCCTCTCAACCCATTCAGTATGGGAAGGGACAGGAGCCTCCTCTCCTGGTACTGGAGCACCAGCGAATGGGGACAGGGCCCACTCATCTGAGTCGTCCTCCTCTGAATCGGTAGCGATTCCCGGGTGAGGGACCCGTCCCCGCTCTTCAGCAGCGGGCTCTTCCCGTTCTCCGCGCCCTCGCAGAGTCCTTGTACTAGGCGCAACCTCCCTCTCGGGCTCCTTATCCACCTGCACCGCTTGACCCAGTGGCAGCAGGTGATTCCTATGGAGTACCTTGATAGGCCCTTTTCCATCCTCAGGTTTCACCCGGTAAACGGGCAGGTTCGGCATCTGGCTCTCTATTACATAGGGGCTGGCCGCCCATCGATCTGCTTACCAGGGAGTCCCAAATTCCGTAAAAGGACCCGGTCACCCGGTAATAATTGTACAAACTTCACCTTTCGATCATACCGCATCTTATTCCTCTGATTTTGTTTGGTAGCCGCAGCCTCAGCCAACTCGTACGCCCGCTGTAACTCCCTCTTCATGTCGGACACGTACTTTAGATGGGAGTTCCCTGGGAATTCACCCACTCCACCTCCAAAACACACGTCAATGGGCAACCTCGCTTCCCGCCCGAACATCAGATAATAGGGCGAATACCCTGTAGCATCATTGCGAGTGCAATTGTAACAGTGAACCAATTGTCCAATATGACGACTCCACCTGCTTTTCTGCCCAATCTCCAGCGTCCCGAGCATATCCAACAGGGTCCTGTTGAATCTTTCTGGCTGAGGATCTCCCTGTGGGTGGTAAGGGGTAGTCCTGGATTTCTCAACCCCAAGCGTAGTCAGTAATTCCTGGATAAGGCGGCTCTCAAAGTCCCGCCCCTGATCACTATGGATTCGCCTGGGAAGGCCGCAATGCACAAAATACTTCTCCCATAACACCTTCGCCACTGTCGTCGCCTTCTGATCCTTGGTGGGAAATGCCTGAGCATAGCGAGTGTAATGATCGGTGATGACTAATACATTCGCGGTGTTGCTGGTGTCAGGCTCAATCGACAGGAAATCCATACATACCAGGTCCAGAGGTCCCGCACTCTGCAAGTGCGACAGTGGAGCCGCCAACGCTGGCAGGGTCTTCCTCTGAATGCAACGACGGCATCCCCTACAGTATTCTTCGACGTCCCCCCTCATCCGGGGCCGGTAGAACCGGTCTTTGAGTAATCCATATGTCTTTTCCACCCCCAAATGTCCAGAATCATCATGTAAGGCCTGGAGTACAGCCTGGCGATACTCCTCCGGCAGGACCAGTTGCCAACAGCGGGGTTGGTCCGGAGGCGTCGTTACCCGGTACAAGATTTTGTTCTTTAACTTCAACCGAGACCACTCCTTCAACAACCGAGGCACGCATGGTTGTTTCGCCTTCTCAGCCAACGCCCCATCCCCCTTCTCAACCGCTCTCCACACTGTGCCAATGCCCGGGTCATTTTGCTGAGCAGTTGCCACTTCCCCCGGACTCAGTTCCGGCAACAGCTTAGTCCCCAGTGCGGTCAGGTCACAGTAAACTAGGGGTATGGCGTCATCAAAAAACCCCAAATGGTCCACGGCTCGTTCCAGAGGCCTTCACGGTGATAACAAACTGACACATCGCCTTCACTCCAGTGGCAGGGACACTCTCCCACTCCTCGTCCCTCTCCTCCTCCCCCGGCTCCCGGCGAGACAATGCATCAGCATCGACATTCTTGCTTCCTGGGCGGTACCTCAGGCTGAAATCATATACCGACAAGGCCACCAGCCACCGATATCCTGTGGCATCCAGCTTCGCCGAAGTCAAAATATAAGTGAGAGGATTGTTATCCGTTCTCACCTCAAACTTGGCTCCGTACAGGTTATCGCCCCGCTTGTCCACCACCGCCCACTTCAGGGCCAGGAATTCCAACTTGTGAGTGGGATAGTTTCTCTCCGATGGCGACAAGCTTCGGCTGACAAAGGCTACTGGTCTCAATGCTCTGCCATGCTCCTGGTACAGAACAGCCCCGAGAACCTCTCGGCTGGCATCCGTGTGCAGCACATAGGGCTTCTGCGGATCGGCAAAAGCCAACACCGGGGCCTGGGTCAGTGCCCTTTTCAAAGATCGGAACGCCTCTTCACATTGATCATCCCATCGCGAGCCAAAAGGTTCCGCCGGGTTCCAGTATCCTCCAGCATCCTGCCTCTGGTTCCCTGTCCTCTTCTTCCCCACCGGGGGATAGCCACACGACAGCTGAGTCAACGGGTGACACACTTTGGCGTATCCTTTTACAAATCGCCGGTAATACCCACAGAACCCCAAAAATGAGCGCAGAGCACCCACTTTCTGGGGTCTCGGCCAGGTGGTCACGGCCTTTATCTTGGTTGGATCAGTAGCCACTCCCTCTCGCGAAATGATATGGCCAATGTAGTTAACCGACGACTTGCAGAACTGGCATTTGTCCAGGGAAAGCTTCAACCCTTCTTCATTAAGCCGGCCCAACACCTTCAACAGCCTCTCCTCATGTTCCTCCAAAGTCGATCCAAACACTGTGAGAACCAGCATCGCTCCTCCTTCTTATTCTGGCTCATGCTCTCCTCTTTCCCATACAGAAGTATCTCAGCCCAAAACGTAGATTGCTTATTCATTTCCGTAGATACTCCATGACCTGCTGAGATCCTCCAGCACATTGTACCCTTTGCTCGACCAATGTCAATTCAAGTTCAAGTTTATTGTTCTTTAACCATACACTTGCATAAAGCCGAACAGACCACCGTTCCTCTGGGGCCAAGGTGCACAACACAGTAAATATAGTCACAGTACATAGAGTTAAGTTCCAGCGCGCACCATCAGAAAATAATGTCACCACATATCACTGAGTGTCATTGACAGAAGACTTGCAGTTTGATAGAAATTGCAAGGTATATAAGACATATGTGCCTCGGTTAGTCTCGATAGGACATGGATTAGCACCTTGGAAGGTTTCCAGGGCGTAAGCCCAGTCAGTGTTTTTTTTTTTTTGAAGACCAGCAGTTGCCCAAGCTGCAGGTCTCCCCTCTCCACGCCACCAATGTTGTCCAAGGGAAGGGCATATAAGACACATATATATGAATGTGTATAACCAGTATATTGTTACAGGTATGATTGCAGTAAAGCAAGCAGTTGTATAATTTTTTTGAAACGGCAGCAATAACAGATGAGAAATGACCAGTGCAGGATGAGACTGTGCCCGTCAGTTGGGAAGAGATGCGAAGGGAGCGTTAGGGCATTCAAAGAGGGTGTACGTGGGTGCTTGTTCAAGGTTTTATATCAGTATCAAATATACAGAACAGGCTAATTCTGTGATGTCCTCGCACACGAACGCTTGTTGACTGACGTGGGTTCAAGGTGAACATTTATACTCCGCAGAGAAATGCAATTCAGCAACCTGGAATGGAAGAGGAACGTGTTCTGACCCTCCTACTGAGCTCAGTTGCACATGTGATCAAGGGTTCTATGGAAACAACTGTGAATAGGTAACGCATGGAAAAGAAAAGACAAAAAATGTGTTCCTATTACGGCTGGATAACTGGTTGGAACACATTCCATAAAGCTTGGTTGACGTTAGCTTCCATTTCCACACGGACATTCCTCATCACCCACTCTGCTGAGTTACTGGCCGATTGAGCTTGTCTCTCAAATGAAGCTGGTTTGTGCCCCAGCAGATTGTCGCATTCACAAACCCGGCCCTGCGGTGACTGGGACTCTGTCTTATTGACATCCCTTTCTCTAGCTGAGAATTTCCTGTCTTTGCTCTGAAAAACCAGGCAGATCCCGAAGATCCCAAAAGCACAATCGGCGGAGACTTTGTCTGTGTAAGGCAGTCAGATTCAAACCACTAACTGAATGGGTGCCGCAAATCCCACACTACATTCTCTTTGTAACCACTGCCTTGATTCCAATTTGGAACATGCAACAGTACAGCACTGTACAGTACAGGCCCTTTGGTGTGCCGTTGACCTTGTAACATATTCGAACATAAATTACACCTTCTCTTTTACATAGTCATCTATTTCACTTTCACCCATATGCCTGTCTCAGAGTTTCAGAAATGCTCCTAAAGGATCTGCCTTTACCACCACCTCTGTCAGGTTTTTACATACACCCACCTCTCTCTGTGTCAATAAACTATCCCTCAGATTCCCCCTGAACTTCGCAGTTTTCGGAGAACTTCGAAATGTTCTTCCAACACTTCAAATTTATGCTCCTTATATTGACCATTAGGCTGACTTGTGGCGCAATGGCATCAGCGCCGGACTCAGGAGCGAAGGATCCCGAGATCGAATCCTAGTCGGTACACCTTCGAGCAGGCTATCTATCCGTGTCTGGTTAAGCATCAATCTAGCCACGCGGCCTCGGAAATAATAAAAAAAAAACAAAAGGGTCGGTTCAGGATCGTTCGTACCATGGTTGATCGGAAAGGAGACCAATCCTGACAGCATGAGCCAGGCCAGATTGACTGACTGTCCGATTCGAAACGCGAAATAAACTTTGGTCATTTCCGGACTGGGAAAATGACTTTGGCTCTCCACTTGCTCTATACCTCTTGTACACCTATAGCAAGTTGGTTCTCATCCCCCTTCGATCCAAAGAGAAAGGCCTTAGATCTCTCAACCTCTCTTCGTAAAAAAATGCCCTCCAATCCAAGCAGCTTTCAGCTTACTTTACATTTTACTAAGGTTGTTGATTAGAGCAAGCAACATTACAAAGGGTCACAGAACGGATCATAGGATTCATAAACTTCCATTTGTCTACCATCGTGCTTATTGCTAATTCTCTCTCTTGTAACCTACATGCTCTGAGGAACACTGAGACGCATTCCCTGATTGGGTACTTGATGCTTTGTATTTCTATAGGTAGCTTCTGTTCAGTGATTAATCTCGTAAACTTTCCATCCAGCACGATACAAAAAGAAGTTAAACTTCAACATCTGAACTTTCAAAACGTTTGACTCCTTCCTGCACAGCACCAACTTATAAAGGATTAGGCCTGTTGTCCAGTAAGAAGCCGAGATATTTACGGTTTTCATGACGGGGGATGGAAATGTTTAGGGACAGGATTTCCATAGTGAAAATAAGGCAACGAAAGCCAGATAAATTTGATTATTGAGATGATGGAGAGAATCAACTTCGCTCCACCATCTTATTGAGTCCCTTGCTCTGTTCCTTCCCGTACAGAAGTATCTCGGCCCAAAACGTAGAATGGTTATTCATTGCCATAAATATTCCATGACCTGCTGAGATCCTCCAGCAGTTTGTGCCCTTCGCTCGACCAATTTCAATTCAAGTTCAAGCTTATTGTTCTTTAACCATACACTTGCATAAAGCTGAACAGACCATCGTTCCTCTGGGGCCAATGTGCACAACACAGTAAATATAGTCACAGTATATATAGTTACGATCCAGCACACACAGTCACAAAATAATATCACCACAAATCACTGAGTGTAATTCCCTGAAAACTGGCAGGTAGATTGAAATATAAGACATTTAGGCCTCGGTAGGTCTCGATAGGACATGGATTAGCATCTTGGAAGGTTTCCAGGGCGTAAGCCCAGGCAGGTTTTTTTTGGAAGACCAGCAGTTGCCCAAGCTGCACGTCTCCCCTCTCCACGCCATGTCCATATACATATATGACCAGTATAATGATTCATGTATGATTATATTAAAGCAAGCAGTTGTATAAATTTGTGAAACAACAGCAATAACAGATGAATACAGGGAGACTTGGATAGGCTGGGTGAGTGGGCAGATACTTGGCAAAGGTCATTCAATGTGAATAAATGTGACGTTATCCACTTTGGAAGCAGGAACAAGAGGGCAGAGTATTGTCTGATCGGTGTAGATTTATGTAAGGGAGAAATGCAAAGAGACCTAGGAGTCCTAGTTCATCAGTCAATGAAGGTGCATGAGCAAGTGCAACAGGCAGTGAAGAGGCAAATGGAATGTTGGCCTTTATTACAAGGGGAATTGAGTACAAGAGCAAGGATGTCCTTTTGTATTTGTACAGGGCCCTGGTGAGACCACACCTGGAATATTGTGTACAGTTTTGATCTCCAGGTTTAAGGAAGGACATTCTGGCAATTGAGGAAGTGCAGCGTAGATTCACTAGGTAGATTCCTGGGATGGCAGGGCTGTCTTACGCAGAGAGATTGGAGAGATTGGGTTTGTACACACTGGAATTGAGGAGATTGAGAGGGCATCTGATTGAAACGTTTAAGATAATTAAAGGATTTGATAGGATTGAGGCAGGAAATATGTTCCAGATGTTGGGAGAGTCCAGTACCAGAGGGCATGGATTGAGCATAAGAGGTCAGTTATTTAAAACAGAGTTGAGGAAAAACTTCTTCTCCCAGAGAGTTGTGGAGGTGTGGAAAGCACTGCCTCGGAAGACGGTGGAGGCCAATTCTCTGGATGCATTCAAGAAGGAGCTAGATAGATATCTGATGGATAGGGGAATCAAGGGATATGGGGACAAGGCAGGGACTGGATATTGATAGTGAATGATCAGCCATGATCTCAGAATGGCGGTGCAGACTCGAGGGGCCGAATGGTCTACTTCTGCACCTATTGTCTATTATCTATGAAAAATCACCAGTGCATGATGAGAGTGTGCCCGTGTGTTGGGAAGTGGTGCGGAGGGAGCGTCTGGGCATTCAGACAGTGTGCACGTGTGTGCTGGGTCCAGATTTTATATCTGGATAGGATATACAAAACAGGCTAAATCTGCGAAGTCCTCTGACACGAACACTTTCTGACTGGCGTGGGATCAATATGAAAATTTGTACTGATGTCTCTGCAGGGAAATGCAATTCAACAACCTGCAATGGAAGAGGCACGTGTTCTGAACTATCTGCTGGGCTCAGGTGCACATGTGAGCAAGGTTTCTATGGAAACAGTTGTGAAAACGGTAAGGAATGGAACTGAAAATTCAAAATATATGTTCCCATTACTGCCGTATAACTGGTTGGAACACAATTCCATAAAGCTTCGTGGCCTTTAGCTCTCATTTCCAAACGGGCGTTTTTCATCACCGACTGTGCTGAGTTACTGGGAGATTGAGTGAGTCTCTCAAATAAAGCTGTTTTCTACCCCACCAGACTGTCGCACTCACCCACATGGCCCAGCGGTGACTGTCTCATTAGCATCCCTTTCTCTAGCGGCTAATTTCCTGCCTTTGCTCTGACTAACCTGGCACATCTCGTCGATTCCAAAAGCACAATCGGCAGAGACTTTGTCTGTGTAAGGCAGTTCGTTTCAAACCACTAACTGAATGTATGCCTGTGGATGCCACAAATCCCACACTATTTTCTTTTTGTAACCATTGCCTTCATTCCAATTTTGAACATGGAACAGTACAGTACCGTACAGTACAGGCCGTTTTGTGTGCCGGTGAGATTTTAACAGATTCGAACATAATTTTAAACTTCTCTTCTGCATAGCCCTTCATTTTTCTTTTATCCATATGCCTTTCTCGGAGTTTTAGAAATGCTCCTAAAGGACCTGGCTCGACCAGCACCTCTGGCAGATTGTTCCATGCACCCACCTTTCTCTGTGTAAATAAAATATCCCTGAGATCCCCGCTGTACTTTGAAGTGTTCTCCCAACACTTCCAACTTATGCTCATTCTATTAGCCATTACGCTGACTGCTGGCGCATTGGTATCTATGCCTGCCTTTGGAACAAAGGTTCTCGAGTTGGAATCCAAGTCGGTCCACCTTCGAGCATGCTTTCTATCCGTGCCTAGTTAAGCATCGAGCTAGCCACACGGCTTCGTAAATGAAAAAAAAAAACAAAGGGGTCGATTCAGTAAACTTCATACCATGGTTAACCCGAAAGGAAACCAATCCTGACACCACGGGCAAAGAGTGGCTGACTGTCTGGTGCGACACGCGAAAACAAAATCAGTCATTTCCATACTGGGATAATGTCTTTGGCTGTCCACTTGATCTATACCTCTTGTACACCTATACCAAGTTGGCTGTCATTCTCCTTCGGTCCAAAGAGAAAGGCCTTAGCTCTCTCAACCTCTCTTCGTAAAAGATGCCCTCCAATCCAAGCAGCTTTCAGCTTACTTTACAATCAACAATAGTTTTAGTTCTTACATATTTCCTTATTTTGTTGATTAGAGGAAGCAACATTACAAAGATTCCCAGAATGAATCACAGGATTCATAAACTTCCATTTGTCTGCCATCAGGCTTCTTGTTAACATTGTCTCTTGTATTCTACATGCTTTGACGAACACTAATAAGCATTCCATGCTTGGGTACATTTTGCTTTGTACATCAGTAGGTAGCTTCTATTCTATGATTAATCAGATAAACTGGGAGTAATTAAGTAAACTGGGATTATGTTATTAATCACACCGTTACTGGAAGATTTTGTGAGTCGCTCAGATGAAGCTGTTTGGTGCCTCTCCAGACAGTCGCACTCACCTACGCAGCCCAGCGGTGACTGGGACTCTGTCTCATTAACATCCCTTTCTCTAGCTCCGAATTTCCTGCCTTTGCTCTGACTAACCTGTACATCCCGTAGATCCCAGAAGCACAATCGGCAGAGACTTTACCTGAGTAAGACAGTCAGTTTCAAACCACTAACTGAATAGAAGCCACAATTCCCAAACTATTTTCTCTTTGTAACCATTGCTTTCATTCCAATTTAACATTGAACAGTACAGCACAGTACAGTACAGGCTCTTCGGTCTGAGGTCAATTTCACCAATTCCATGCACATAGTCCTCCACTGTTCATTCATTCATGCACCGATCCAAGAGTCTTTAACGTCCCTAATGTATATGCTTCTATCACGACTCGTGGCAGCATGTTCCATACACCCACCAGACTCTGTGTAAAAAAAACTATCCCTGACATTCCCCCCCCCCATACTTTCTTCCCAACACCTCAAAGTTATGCCCTTATATTAATCACTTCCACCCTGGGAAAATGTTTCTGGCTGTCCGCTCGACCTATGCCTCTTACCATCTTGTACACCTCTATCAAGTTACCTCTCATTCTTTACTCCACAGAGAAATGCCTTAACTCTCCCAACCTATGCTCATTAGACATGCTCTCTAATCCAAGCAACTTCTTGGTTAATTTACACCAATGGATTTAGTTTTTACATATGTATTTAGCTTGTTGATTAGAGCTACCAATATTCCAAGAGGCCCAGTATGGATACATAAACTTTAAATTGAATATCAACAGGCTTTTTGCTAATGTTGCCTCTCCTGTAATTACACGTCCACCAGGGAATTGTTTGAGTAACTCATTTTTCGTTGTATTTCAATAGGTAGATACTATTCTGTTTTGTTTCTATATGTTTAAGCCTCTACACCCCATATTTCACTATCACTGAGGGCCTCAAACAGTTCTTCCACGTCAGGTGACACTTCACATGCATGTCTGATGAGTTTGTCTGCTGTATCTGGTTCTACCATTGTGGCCTCTTTTATATTGGTGAGACCCGACCTATATTGGGAGACTATTTTGTCGAGCACTTTCACCATAAAATCTTGCTCTTTTGATGGCCAGCCGTTTCAATTCTACTTCTCATTCCCATTCCAATGTGTCAGTCAGGAGACTCTACTGTCACGATGAGGCCACACTGAGGTTGGAAGAGCAACACCTTATATTCCGTCCTGGTAACCTCCAACCTGATGGCATGAATATCAATTTCTCAATCCTCTAGTAATTACCCTGCGTCCTTTCCTTCATGATTCTCCATTCTTGTTTCTCTCTCACACCTTTTCTTCTTACCTGTCCATCACCTCTCCTTTCCCTTTCTTCCATGGTCTTCTGTCCTCCTATCAGATTTCCCTGTCTCCTGCCCTTTATCTCCTCAACCAATCAACTTCCCAGCTCTTTTCTTCACTTCCGTCCCTTCTTCCGGTTTTACCTCTCACCTACCACCTTGTACTTCTTCCTCTCCTGCCCCTATCTTCCTATTCTGACTTCTCCCCTTCCTTTTAAATCCCGATAAAGGGTCTTGGCTCGAACTGTCAACTGTTTATTCCCATATATAGATGCTGCCTGATCTGCTGAGCTCCTCCAGCATACTATTTGTATTGCTCTACATTTCCAGCATCTACAGTAATGTTTGTGTCTAAACTTTGAAACCTGCTTGGTTGTAGCAAAAACATTTGCAAGCGTGCGATTATAAAATTAATCTTTAAGCGCTCTGCATTCATGACAAGAATAACTTTTTATTTCACTTCACTGATGACAGTTTCTTAATCTCAGGGTCTAAGGAATTAATATGAGTAACTGGGATTAGCATACACAGGTACAAAAAGTAACATGTTGTTATTGCGCTGTCAGAAACAATAACTCTATGATTCTATGCGTCATTAGTCCCTGGATTGAAATCAAGAAACAAAACCATCATTTGAACACATCAGTAAACAGGATGTGGCTCAATGCTTGGGGTGCAACCATTGGATGGGTTTAAAACAAGATTCTGTTTACTTGCTTGTGTGGGTGTGAAAGGTTCCATGACACACTCTCATGGAAAAGAAAAGGATTTCTCCTTCATTTTCTGGCTATCGTCAGTTCCTTTCTCAGTCCAGTATGGTGGCGTAATGATTGGCGTAACAATATACAGCACCAGGATCTGGGTTCAATCCCGCCACTGTCTGTAAGGAGTTTGGATGTTCTCCCCGTTACCAAGAGGGTTTCCTCTGGGTGCTCTGGCTTCCTCCCACAGTCCAAAGATGCACGGACTAGTAGGTGAATTCTTCACATTGGAATGATTGGGTGATGTGGCTTGTTGTCCAAGATTAGCTTGTTACCAAACTATATCTCAAAATAAATAAAACAAAATGAAAATTTACTGTAATGTTGCTATCTTTTCTATAATATCAATGGTAATTACACTTTAAACAGTTTAATTCACTGCAAAATTCTTTGGGTCCGAATAAAACTTCCTTATAAAGACAACTCCTTTTCCTTTGCTTTTTTTTTCCAGTTACAACGTGTCCAGGTTTTACTAAACCAAACAATAGCCAAGTTAAATGCGAAGACTTGCACGGAGAGAAACACTTCCAGTCTATGTGCACCTTTACCTGTGAACCGGGGTTTATTTTGAATGGGACCATTTCAACTACATGCCAAGCATCTGGCGTCTGGACGGCTCACAACACAGTCTGTCAAGGTCAGTGTGCTGGTCTGTTTAGATAGCCTGTGGCACTTGGGGAAATGAATTTACCTGTTTCTCCAGTGTAAGAAATTGGTGGCATGATTGCACCGCGGTTAGCAAATCCCTACAAAGTTTAGGCCATGCCATTTTCTTTCCGCAAATATTGGGCAGGAGTTACAAAGACCTGAAGTCCCACCTCGTTGTGGTTCGTAAGGAGATCGTGTGTTCTTCCCGTGACCGTGTGGGTTTTCTCCAGGTTTTCCGATTCCTCCCACATTCCAAACATGTACGGGTTAGGATTAGTGAGTGTTGGGCACACTGTGTTGCTGCTGGAAGTGTGTTTGCACTTGTGGGCTACCCTCACCACAAACCACACTGATTTGATTTGATGCAAATTATGCATTTGACTATATGTTTGGATGTACATGTGAAAAATTAAGCTGATCATTAAGTTCTATTAATAATATTTTTGTATAGTAAATAAAACTGTATCATTGCCAGCACAGCCTGGTGGGTGTCTGTAAAGTTAAACGTCAGACCTGGCACATATCTCCTGACTACTGAATAGTAGTAAACCTTGCTTTCCTATATGTTTCTGAGACCTTTTCTACCTACTGTGGAAGTGGAACTGTTTATTAAACTCACACGTCTTACATGTTCAACCAAAATTCAGGATGAACTTGGAAAGTCAGTTAACATCTATGTAGGGGAATAAGCAGTCGATGTTTTGGGCCAAGACCAGTCTCAACCCGAAACTTTGATTGTTTATTCCCCTATATATATGCTGCTTTGCTTTCTGAGTTCCTCCGCCATTTTGGGTCTGCTGCTCCAGATTTTCAGCATCTGCAGAATGTGCAGAAGACAACGGACTATGCAAATACAAAATAAGAAATAATGATAATGCATAAATAAGCAATACATATCAAGAACATGAGATGGAGAGATCTTGAAAGTGAGTCCATTGGTTGTAACATTTCAGTGATGGGGCAAGTGAAGTTGAATGAAGTTATCCCCTTTGGTTCAAATGCCTGATGGTTGAGGGGTAGTAATTGTTCCTGAACCTGGTGGTGAGAGTCCTGAGGCTCCTGTACCTTCTTCCTGATGGCAACAGTGAGAAGAGTGAATGTCCTGAGGTGGTAGAGGTCCCTGATGGTGAAAACTGCTTTCCTGCGACAGCGCTCCGTGTAAATGTGTTCAATGGTTGGGAGTGCTTTAACCGTTACTTTTGGTAAGGTTTTGCATTCAAGGGCATTGTTGTTTCCATACCAAGCTGTGATGCAGACAGTCAATATACTCTCCACTACACATCTATAGAAGTTGTTCAAAGTTCTGAAGGTCATGCTGAATCTTCGTAAGGATGTAGAGGTACAGCTGTGCTTTCTCTCACTCAGCTACATACTCTAGGAATTTGCAGTGGCTACCAACCCACAGATGATCCAGAGGAAACTGCTGTACCTGAAGAAAACAGATGCAGTCACAGAGAGAATATCGTCATTCTCATTGTAATCTGTAACCATCTGGAAGGAGGTACAGGAGCCCTAGATCCCATACCACCAGGTGCAGGAACCCTTCAACCATCAGGCTACTGAACCAACGTTGTTAACTTCATTCACCTCAATACTGAACTGATTCCATAACCTATTGATTCACTTTCATGGACTCTACAACTCATGTGCTCGATAGCTGTACCTATTTATTTATTATTATTACTATGATTTTTTTTTTTGTATTCACACAATTTGCTGTCTTTTCCACATTATCTGTTTGCCTGTCCTCAATGGTAGCAATGAGAAGAGGGCAGCTCTGAGTGATGGGGACCTTAATGACAAATGCCAACTTTCTGAGGCATTTGAATGTGCCCTTGATAATGGGAAGGATAGTGCCCATGATGGAGCTGGCTGAGTTTACAACCTCCTGCATCTTTCTCTGATTCTGTTCAGGAGTACCCTGATACCAAATGGTGATGCAACCAGTTAGAATGCACTCTGTGGTACATCTGTAGAAATTTGTGAGTGATCTAATCTATTGTTGTTTTCTATTGTTGCTATCTCCAGATGCTGTCAATTGCCACAATCCAATCCTCATCATTATTCCTGTGGTGGTAGGAGCAGCACTTCTTTTAATAATATCATTGATCGTTTGGAGATGCAGGAGAAATCATCAAGGTAACTTATGTTGAAAAAATAATAATAGTGTTCAGAAGACTCCTTAGTTAGTTCCTCAAGTTGAATCTGAACAGCTTATACTTCCTGTGCATTGCAAACCTGTGGTGCTAAACCCTCAACTTGTCAGTTTACTGACAGATGGGTGATGCTTACGTCACCCTCAATATTTCTATCATATTGAAGCCTTTAGATTTGATGGCCTGCAGGTAAGTACTTCTGGAAGGACCATGAAGAGGAAGCTGGAATGATTTAGGCAGTGGGATCTTGATAGATGCAAGGTTCATCGTCTGCTAAGATTGCAGGGTTCCAGTGTCTGCGAATCCAAGAGCCCTCTGGAAACTGCAGACCAAACACCACAAGACATAGAAGCAGAATTAGGCCATTTGGCCCATTGAGTCTGCTATGCCATTCAATTATGGCTGATCGTTTCTCCCCCTCCTCAGCCCCATTTCCCAGCCTTTTCCCAATAACCTTTGATGCCGTATCCAATCCAGAAACATAGAAACATAGAAAACAGGTGCAGGAGTAAGCCCTTCGGCCCTTCGAACATGCACCGCCATTCAGTATGATCATGGCTGATCATCCACCTCAGAAACGCTTACCTGCTTTCTCTCCATACCCCAGATCCCTTTAGCCACAAGGGCCATATCTAACTTCCTCTTAAATATAGCCAATGAACCGGCCTCAACCTTTTCCCGTGGTAGAGAATTCCACAGATTCACCACTACTTGTGTGAAGTAGTTCTTCCTCATCTCGGTGCTAAAAGGCTTCACCTTTATCCTTAAACTCTGACCCCTTGTTCTGGACTTCCCCAACATCGGAAACAATCTTCCTGCATCTAGCCTGTCAAATCCCTTTAGAATTTTATACGTTTCAATACGATCCCCCCTCAATCTTCTAAATTCAAATGAGTATAAGCCTAGTCGGTCCAGTCTTTCTTCATATGAAAGTCCTGCCATTCCAAGAATCAATCTGGTGAACCTTCTCTGTACTCCCTCTATGGCAAGAATGTCTTGCCTCAGATTAGGGGACCAAAACTGCACACAATATTCTAGGTGCGCTCTCACCAAGGCCTTGTACAACTGCAGTAGAACCTCCCTTTTCCAGTACTCAAATCCTTTTGTTATGAATTCCAACATATTATTTGCCTTTTTCACCGCCTGCCCACCTTCAATGACTGGTGTACAATGACACCCAGGTCTCGTTGCACCTCCCCTTCTCCTAATCGGCCACCATTCAGATAATAATCTGTTTTCCTGTTCTTGCAACCAAAGTGGATAACCTCACATTTATCCACATTAAATTTCATCTGCCATGAATTTGCCCACTCACCTAACCTATCCAAGTCACTCTGCATCTTCTTAGCATCCTCCTCACAGCTAACACTGCCGCGCTACTTTGTGTCATCCGGAAACTTGGAAATCCTGCATTTAGGTCCCTCGTCTAAATCATTAAGATATATTGTAAACGATTTGTGTCCTAGCACTGAGCCTTGCGGTACCCCACTAATCATGCCTGCCATTCTGAAAAGATCCCGTTTACTCCCACACTTTGCTTCCTGTCGGCCAACCAATTCTCTATCCACATCAATACCATACCCCAAATACTGTGTGCTTTAAGTTTGTACACTAATCTCCTGTGTGGGACCTTGTCAAAAACCTTTTGAAAATCTAAATATACCACATCCACTGGCTCTCCCCTATCCACTTTACTAGTTACATCTTCAAAAAATTTTATAAGATTCGTCAGACATGTAGAACCTATCAAGCTCTGCCTTAAATATACCCAACGACCTGGCATTGACAGCTGACTATGGTAACACATTCCACAAATTCACCACTCTGTAATGCGGTTGAAGGATTGAATGTGTGTGTGTTGGCAGGTGGGAGGGAGGTAGGGAGGGAGGGAGGGGGCTTGTTTCACTGTTGTTGCTTTGTTTTTTTGTTCCATTGTGTTCCCTGTGGTTCTGCTGAACATGACGGGCTTGGGTGTCTTTGTTGTTAATGCAAACAACCCCTTTCACTGTATTTTTGACGAACAAATAAATCCACCATTACGTAAAGTCACATCACCTCAACTTTGTGTGTCTGCCGGAACCTGGTATCCCTTCAACCCCTTGCTTACCGAAAATTTTCCTTAGAAATATTCCAAGTCTTTGAGTTTCTAAAGCCCATTTTTAACTTTGACAACTGTCATGTGCAGCATTTTTCGAAGTTAAGTTAGGAAGAAGCTGTACCATAAATGGCAGGGAGATTGTTGTAGAACAGAAGAGACGTAGAGATACTTTTCTGAAAGTGGAGACCCAGGTGAAGAATCAGTCAGGGTACTGACCACAAAATTCGGAATGAAATATTGCAACTGTAAATAGTATTGATGAGAATGCACTTGGAGTACAGTGTGCAGTCCTGGTCACCCATCGGCAGGAAGGATATGAACCCCCTTTGACAGGATGTTGTCAGTCTGAGGAATAAGTTATAAGCAGAGACTGGATGATCTGGTACAGGGGGTGGCCTAGAGGTTAAGGTGAATTGTCACAATCTTTTCCCCAGGAAAGTGGAATCTAAAACAGGAGCTTTCAGGTGAGATGGGAAAGGTTTAAAGGAGATCTGAGGGGAAAGATTTTCACACAAGGAATGATGAATATGTTGAAGGATTTGCTGGTACAAGAATTGGAAATGTAGTGCGCAAAATTCTTAGGCTTATACAGTATGTACGTCTTTACAGTTATCAAATAACACTTAATACTGCAGAGCTAATACAAAGCTGAATACTATTACTTCTGTTTCTCAGCCACCAATATACAGTACTGTCCAAGTGTCTTAGGCACCCTAGCTATATACAGAATATGTGCCTAAGACTTTTGCACAGGACTCACAGGACCGTATATATGTGCCGAAGACTTTTGCACAGGACTGTATGTGTTCTGTCACAGATGGTGAAGGTCCTGAATGAAAATGCTACCTTCTTGAGGTATCGCCTATTAACAAGAGTAGTGATATGTTTGTTGGGACTCTGGAGGACGGGCAAAGGCAGAATCTAAGGCAAATTTTAGAAATATCAATAATTGTGGGAAAGAAGTTTGGGAGCTATAGGTCAGTTATGGTAATCGGGTTGGGACAAGCTGCAGGAAGCAGACATTCTGAAAAATATTTATTGTTGCCACGAGATAATCCTCAGAATAATAATTTCCTTTGTTTTTCACATACTTTAGGACAAGCCGACATCACCAATGACCTGTGAGTATTGGTAACTTCTCCAGCGTTTGTTTCTTCATGGTTGCAAGCAGTTCAATGATGGTAAAATGACTGCGACTTCTGCAACTGTGTCAGATAACTTTAGACAGAAGCAAAAGCACTGTATCACTGAGGTTAAAAATTATCAGAATAAATTCCTCTTTTGCTGTATTTGGAAGAAATCAGGTGCTTTAAAAGCACTGACATTAATGGAACCCTGGAGCACACACAAAATGCTGGAGAAACTCAGCAGGTCAGGCAGCATCAATGGAGATGAATAATCATTCGGGACTGGAAGGGAAGGGGGCAAAAGCTAGATTAAGAAGGTGGGGAGGGGAAGGATTTCAAGCTGGCAGGTGAGGGGGGAAGGTGGGTATGTGGCGGAGGGGAAATGAAATGAGAAGCTGGGAGGTGATAGGTGGAAGATGTAATGGGCTGAAGGAGAAGAGATTTGATTGGAGAGGTCAGTGGAACATAGAGAAAGGGAAGCAGGAAGGACACCAAAGAGAGGTGATGGGCAGGTGAGGAGAAGAGAAGGGGTAATAGATGAGACAGATGGGGAATCGAAAAAGAGAGGAGGGAAAGAGAAGAGAAATTGAATAAAGTCGGACAAATTGATATTTATGCGATCAGGTTGGAGGCTTCTCAGATGGATTGTGAGGTGTTCCTCCTTCAACCTGACAGTAGCCTCATTGTGACTGTAGAGGCGTTCATGGCCTGATCTGTCAGAATGAGGATGGGAATTGGAATAGAAAGTAGAATTAAAATGGAGCCAAGTTTCAAATTTGCTTTCCCACCAATTCCTGTAGTAAATTTAACGTCGTCCGGCTACTAAGGTTAAATGTCCAGTGGCGTTTTGCAAAATAGGATAATCGAGCATTTTTGGGGTCAATGATAAACAAATTTATAAGCTGTACAGTGAAAAGCTGGTTTTGGAGATAAGGTCACAGATCTGTCTGTTAAATGGCATACTCTTGGTCCATATTCTTAGGAATGGAGTGGTAATGCACTAAAAGACTTAACAGATGAGATAAGCAGATAGTATTAATCTCCCCTGATGATGAATATATTTACAGGGGGCCATTTGAGACCTCATTCAGACCGGGGTGGGGGAGGAAGAAAGAGCAGCTATTTATAAATACTGGAGTTTTGATCACAATTATGTGAGGCAAAGCCAAAGGGGAAATTAAAGGAATATTGCTGTGAAGAATGTTCAGTGGTGGAGTATTAGTGAAATAAAAATCTTAATCATTTGAGAGTGAACATCATTCACCTTCACTGCAGGTAGGGTTGGGAGAGAGCGGCGTGTGGGGAGGGAAAAAGAATTGTGCAGAGGTGAAAGATTTGGTGAGCTGTTGGATTAATTGACAAAGAGAACATTTAATGGATGGTGTTTGATAATTAAGCAATTTTTAAATGATGGAAGTGTTCAAAGTTTTAAAGTAAATATATTATCAAAGCACATATGTAAATATCACCATATTCTACCTAGAGATTAATTTTCTTAAAGGCATTCTCAGTAATACAATAGAATCAATGCAAAATGACACATAAAATAAAATTATAAACAACCCAATGTGCAAAAGTAGACAAACTGTACAAATATAAAACAACAAAAATAATAATAAACATATAATACTGAAAAGATGAGTTATAGACTTCTTGAAAGTGAGTCCATAGGTTCTGGAATCAGTTTAGTGTTGAGATGAGTGAGGTACATGATCCTGATGGCTGTGGGGCTATAACTGTTCCTGAATGTGGTGGTGAGAGGAGAGCATGGCCTAGACGGCTGGGGTCCCGGATGATTGATGATTCTTTCCTGTGGCATGCTCTTTGTAAACTTACTCACTGGTGGCGAGGATATTACCTCTGATGATTTGCCTGTATGTTTGCATTAGATTAAATGAATTTACTAACATGTTCGCTTTCTTTTTCAAAGAAATAAATTAACTTATCTTACAATTCACTTCAAGTTCAACTCCACAGCGGCTGGTACGATGACATGTAGATCAACACTGACATCGCTCAGCGGGACTTGAAATAGCAACGAATGACATCATTCGACAGAAATATATCGGTTTCTCGTGTTGCAATTTGTGATATTAAATCAAATTGTGTCTTTAAAATGAATGTTAAATTGCTTTTTACAGCTGTTTTTTTTTTACCTCAGTGTTTATTTGATAGAGAGGGCAACCCAGTTAAACTTTACTAATGTTAAAGCTGGGAACTTTCTTAGGAATATGACGAGCATTTGTTAATTTCGCTAGTAGTAATTTGCAGGCTATGATTTGGAATGAAATTGGAAGAAAATACTGGAAATAAATGTGGAGAATATTTAAGGGAAATGTTGATTGGAAAGGTAAGGGGAAGAATCCCGAATGAGAAGGCAGGGAGAGGGGAAGGACTACAATCCAGCAGGTGATAGGTGAGATCCGGGTGAGTGAGAAGGTGGGTGGGTGGGGGAGAGATGATAAAGTAAGAAGCTAGTAGATAGGTGGAACAGGTAAAGGGCTGAAGAAGGAATTTGATAGGAAAGGACAATAGACCATACAAGAGAGGGAAGGAGGAGGGAGGTGATGGACAGTTGAGGAGAAGAGAAGGGTAACCATAATGGGAAATGAGAAGAGGGAGAGGGGAGAACTTACCAGAAGTTAGAGAGATCGATGTTCATGTAATCAGGTTGAAGACTACGTAGGAGGAATATGAAGTGTTTCTCCTCCAACACAAGTTTGGCTTTGTCATGTAGCAGAGATGTCCCCCTACCTCTCCAGTCCTGAAGATGGATCTCAGCCGGAAACGCCGCCTCTTTATTCCTCTCCATAGATGCTGCCTGACTTGATGAGTCCCTCCAGTATTTCCAGCAACCGCAAAATCTCTTTATGAACTGCCTTGATGTCAGACTGGAAAACAAGCTCATGCATCAGAGACAAAACTATCTATCAAATGTCTCGCCCTTCCGTTAGTGACTTGTAATGGGATCTGTCCATGCAGGGTGACTGGAAGGGAACATCCTACAGAATATATTATGAATGGTAACACACAGGACACAGAGAATGGTGATTGTTGCCTGTGGAATTCAGTTTCCTTTATTCTGCTTCTAAATAAATAAGACGAAGGAATGATACTCAAAAACTTCGAGCAAAAAGAAAAAAAAAAGATGAATGAGTAAGAAAGAAATAATTGAAATCAACCATTTATACTCACGGGAAGAAATAGAGAAGTCCATGATCGTGATACAGGTTTGAACCACAGTGGAACCAGTTGTTGGACTCATTATTCTACAACTTGTTTGATGTATGAGGAGCTTATGATGGTCCTGGGCCTGTACTCACTAGAGTTCAAAATAATGAGAGGGAATCTCATTTAAACCTATAGAATATTGGAAGGCCTACATAGATGAGTTGGGGTTCCTTAAGGTTGTGATGGCTGGGGGTGGGAGGGGGTGACAGTGGGGATAAGCGCTCGCTACCTATTAAATGCGACTAAACGTATGCGTCTAAGATAGCCTCTGACAAACAAGTCCAGCTCCTAGCCTTCACATGCAGTTTAGCTACAAAGCCTGATGGATCCATTTCTACTGACTGAAGAAGGGGCAAAGACGGGATACTGGCAACTTAAAACCAGTCACTTCAGTCAAATGGGGCTCATCAGTCGTGATTGATTGCTCATCTAGGAGAAAAATAAACTCTCGTCTCAAGCCTCCGTTGCCTTGCGGCTGTACCCATTCATGGGGAAGTCTTCGGGAGTAAACCCCTGAGGAAAAAGCCGGAGCTGGAGTCCCTAAGGCTGTCCTTGGTTGCGTTCAACACTGACTGACAACTGCTGCGACGCAGTTGGTGACAAACTGTATCGGCCTCTGTTGTTCCTTTGAATTCATCGGGGGAGCTTGCTATGTGGGTAACAGCTTGCTCTCCATATTGTACTTCCCTGGCTTGCGTGTCTCGTAGACAGCTGTGACGCAACACCCGTGGACAATCCTGACCAACGGATGGCCTCAAGATAGAACGGACGTAGAGAGACGCTTTCCTATAGAGAGTCAAGGACCAGAGGGCATAGCTTCAGAATGCAAAGATGTTGCTTTAGAATAAGGATGAGGAGGAATTTTTTAGCCAGAGTGTGTTGAATCTATGGAATTCATTGCCATGAACAGCTGTGGAGGCCAAGTCATTGGATATATTTAAAGTGGACGTTGATAGGTTCTTGATTAAACATGGGATCAAAGGTCACGGGGAGAAGGTAGGAGAACAAAGATGAGAGGGATAATAAATCAGTTATGATGGGATGGTGGAACAGACTCGATGGGCTGAATGGCCTAATTCTGCTAATAAATTTACAGTCTTATGGTCTTGATTGTTTTGTAGGGCCTAATGCCTAAAATTAGCGGCTGAATTTGTCTCCATGTTATAAGTTATACACCCACCAGCATAGTCTTAGAGTCAAGTCACGTTCCCTCTGAAGTGAGGTGTAATAATAAACTATGATTACAATACTTATCACATTGATAGAATTAATTTTTGCAATGCTTCATTTTGTGTAAGTGTAATGGATTTTGAAGTTGTGAATTGCAAAATTTAACTGAGCTCTCAAGTCTGTGTTTCAAATTGTTTCATATATTATTGTAGAGTGCTCTGCAATAATTGAATAGTCAGATCAGTGTGATAAATTATACACTCAGTGGCCACTTTACAATATGCAGTTGGTACCTGTTCATGGTCTTCTGCTGCTGCAGCCCATCCACTTAAAGTTTTGATATCACAAACAAGAGAAACTCTGCGGTTGCTAGAAATCCAAGCAACACACACAAAATGCTGAAGGATATCAGAAGGCCAGGCAGGATCAATGGAAAAAAGTGCAGTTGATGTTTTGGGCTGAGACGCTTCAGCAGTCCTGTCTGAAACGTGTACTGTACTCTTTGCATAAATGTTGCCTGGCCGCTGAGTTCCTTCAGCATTTTCCGTGTGTTGCTCAAGTTTTGATATGTTGGAGATGTTTTTCTACACATCACTTTTGGTGGCTATTTGAGTTACTCTCATCTTCCTATTAGCTTGAACCAGTCTGGCCATTCTCCTCCAACCTCTCTCAATGATAAGATGCTTTTTCCCAAGGAACTGCTCCTCACTGGATGTCTTTCTTTACTTTTGCACCAGTCTCTGCAAACTCTAGAGCTGGTTGTGTGTGAAAGTTCTATGAAATCAGCGGTTTCTGAAATACTTAATCCACCCTATCTGGCGCCAACAATCATTCCATGGCAAAAGTCACTTCGATCACATTTCCTCCCCGTTCTGATGTTTGGTTCGAACAACAACTGAACCTCTTGACCATATCTGCATACTTTTTATACATTGAGTTGGCTGATTGGATACCTGCATTAATGAACACGTGCATGGGTATATGTACATAACAAAGTGAACACAGAGGGTAGTTAAAGATGTTTAGATTTAATGTAACTTCTGTGAAGGCAATTTTCTCTGCAATTGTATTTCGGTACAATAAATTAGTTTCTAAACTTTGTGCTTGTGCTGAACTTTATAACTACACTTCTTCAACAAACCCCGGTGACTATCAAAACTGTATTATGGATTTATTCTTGCTGAACAGATAAACTGGTTTTCTTGTTTCATTGGATAAACAAATTTAAACATTCCTTTTCTAATTTGAAATCTTCATTACTTACCAACAACACCCTTTATTTCTTTAGCTGTATGGCATCAGAACAGTTCTCACTGACTAGCCGATGACAAAATAAAATTCTACTCATCTTCCGTATGTACCTCAGCTGCCGAGTTTGGACAGAGACTTAAGCGCCATGCCGAATCTGAAAGGTCCGTTACAGGCCGAATCGAGGCGGTAGGGTCCAGGCCTTGGAGAGCAGCGAGGCAATTGAACACAATGTTTGAACATCGATCTAGGCACCGGAACAGATTGAGGTGGCCAGGTTAGAATCCTGGCGGACCAGAATAGGAAGATCAGATTCAGACTGGGAGAGAGAACTGAAGTGGCAGGTAACTAGAAACACAGGGTGACCCTGGCAGACTGAATGGAGGTATTGTATAAAGCATCAGCCCAGTCTGTGTTTGTGCGGAGAATCCTCAAAACGTGTTTATGTTCTCTTGCATGGCATATTTTCAAATGCTTTTTGTAAAATCACTGCTCCACGTAGATCTGTCCAGCCTACACAAAGTACTCCAACAGTTTAGTTAAATACACTCGGTGGCCACTTTATTAGGTACCTCCTTCAGCTGCTTTAGCCCATCCACTTCAAGATTCAATGTGTTGTGCATTCAGAGATGCTCTCTGCACACCACTACCGTAACACATGATTCTTTGAGTTACTGTTGCCTTCCTGTCAGCTTGAACCAGTCTGGCCATTCTCCTCTGACCTCTCTCATGAACAAGATGATTTCACCCACAGAACGGCCACTCACTAGATGTTTTTTTTTTTTGCACCGAACTCTAGAGGCCACTGTGTGTAAAAAAAAACTAGCAGATCAACATTTTCTGAGATGCTCAAACCACCCTGTCTGGCGCCAACAATTATTGCAAGGTTAAATTCACTTTTCTTCCCCGTTCTGACGTTTGGTCTGAACAACAACTGAACCTCTTGACATGTCTGCAAGCTTTTATGCATTGAGTTGCTGCCTTATGACTGGTTGATTAAATACTTCTCAGTAAGATGGTAAAGAAGCTGGACATGTTGCAGACCGTGTGACAATCTGCTACAGGAGGGCGTCGGAGTCGGTGTGCCGTCTAACAAAAGGCGCAAGTGATTGTCTTGGGACATTTTTCCTGTGACCGCAAGATCCTGTAGGACATTGGTAATGTAGAATACTACATGTCTGGTTCACTGTTTCATGGGTGAGACAGACAGTGGGGCAGCTGCGTGGCCTTGGTTGTAGCATGGACCAGGCCCTCTTGCTGCGGGATCGCCTGTTGTAGCCGCCTGAGAGAAGATGCCGGAAGCGGTGTGGCATGGTGGGTGTCCATGCTGGGCTGGGGATTGGTCCGTCCCATTGGTGCTGCCCTCTGGTGTTCACTCAGTGGATGACAAGCTGGATTGTGTTCATCTGAGGTAACACTAGTACATAATGATCAGGTTGCTGTGAGCTTCCTCTTGCCGGCCATATCCTCTGCACCATCAGTCTACAGGACATAACGCTCAGGACCTGGGCTGCATTATCATTAGTAACACAGTGGCGCAGCAGGTCAGGCAGCATCTATGGAGATGAATAAACAGTTGATGAGCTGATGAGTCAAGCCAAGACCCTTCCTCAGTTCTGAGTTCTTACAGCATTTTGTTTGTGTTATTCTGGATTTCCTGCATCTGCAGACTGTCTCGTCTTTAATTGTTATGTTTTTTTGTGTGTCTGTATGTTTACTACTATCATAGTTACATGTGAAACCCATTCTCCACCCTGGTTTCCTTGGACTGTATAAGTTTAGGGAATACCCACTCCGATCCCGCCAAACCCGTGAGATTGAGACGGCTCTCCCACCCCAAACCGTGGTTAGTGTTAATTTGCAACAACTCAGTGCCAAGAAACAACAGACAGCACACTGCAAACGATTAAAGGAATTATATTTACGAACGTTAATTTGACTAAAGTGTTAGTAAAGAAAAAAAAAAGAATAAAATAAAAAGGGTCCATTATAATTAAACAGTCAAATATGCACAAGCTGAAGCTCAACTTTTCCAACTTGTAACAATAATATTTACCGATCCTCAGTAGATCCCGGCACCTGTCTCGTTCGAATCACGGTCCCCCGCCGGGTCGAATCGTACGACCGGTTCGTTCCTGCATTCTCCCTCTTCAGCTCCCGTCAAACAAACGCTTAACCCGAAACGTCGACTGCCTGTTCATTTCCATAGACGCTGCCTGATCTGCTGACCCCCCCCCCCCCGCAGTGTATTTCTAACTTGTTTGTGTGTCTTCTACCAGGACAAGAGGTACAACATATATACTGTATTTATTATTTTTCAATCATTTTCTCATCTGCGTAGAATTTTCTTATCCTTTGTTTCAAGGGGCTCACCAGCAGATCTCTAAACAGTCCATGAACACTACCTCGCCATTCCACTTCTGCACTCGTTGTTTTTATTCATTTATTCTTAAACTGTAACCTATAGTAATTGTTTAATGTCTTGAACTGTATTACTGCCACAAAACAACAAATTTCGCAACGTATGTCAGTGACAATAAACTTGATTCTGATTCTAATGCTGATAATGCCACCCAAGTTCAATATGGATGACATCGATCATTAAGGATTCCCATCACACAGGACATGTCCTCTTCCCATTTCTACCTTCAGTGAGGAGCAACCGGATCCTGAATTCACACACTCAGCATTTTACAAACAAATTTTTCCCTGCCACCATTAGATTTCACGAAGTCATTAATTCGTCATGTGGATGATGTATGACGTGGGCCATCGTGGTCTTTCCACTACCATGGTTGTTCTCAGCAAATTTTTCTCCAGAAGTAATTTACCATTGCCTTCTTCTTTACAAGACAGGTGACCCCAGCCATTATCAATACTCTTCAGTGATTGTCTGTCTGGCATCAGTGTCGTATAACCAGGACTTGTGATGTTCACCAGCAACTCATGAGACCATCCACCAACTGCTCTCATTGCTTTATGTGACCCCGATTGGGGGGCTAAGCAGGTACTACCCCTAGCCCAAAAGTGACCTGCAGGCTAACGAAGGGAAGAAGATGCCTTACACCTCCTTTGGTAGAGACAATTTCCACACCGACACCCCTCATGGTCACAACCTCACCTCAGTATATTGCTTTCTTTTCTCACTATTTTTTATGTATTTATTTCTGTAATTTACAGATTTTTTCAATGTCTTGCTGCCAGAAAACAGCAAGCTTCACAGCATATGTCAGTGATTCTGATTCTGATTCTAAATGTGGGTCTCTTACAGACTGAACAAGGGAGAAACACAGACAAGAGGACAGAACACAGTACAAGAGGACAGCAAATGCGACACACTGTAGAAGTGGAGAGGGCAATAAAGCCACTGGTGTTGGGATGATGTAAGGGACAGAGGGACTGGCAGTGACAGGGAAGAAACGTATTTAGTTTCCTGATGTAGACAGAAATGTATAGACAGATATACACACAATGCTGGAGGCAGCATCTGCGGAAAAGTGTACAATTGACGTTTCGGGACAAGAGCCTTCAGGTCCAGCATCTGCAGACTGTCTCCTGTTTATGACTGGATAGACAGATTACTGAATCAAGATTCAGAATTGTTTAATGTCATCTCCAGCACACAAATATAAAGGAGAATGCAATAATTGTTACTCTGGATCTCATAATGCACAAAAAAACACAATAAGATAGAGAACCCAACAATAAAAAAAACAATAAATATAATTACTCAAGATACACAGACTGATTATCTGTGCCCAAAGTGAGACTAGATACAAGAGTGCCTGTACATAAGGCAGGGGTTCCAACCTTTTTAATGCCTTGGACCAATAGTATTACTCAAAGGGTCTGTGGACACCATATTGGGAACCCATGACATAAGGTGACTTAGATAGATTGATAGATAGATAGAAATAGAGAGAGAGTTTGAGCAGGAAGGAGTGAGAAACTGAAAAAAAAAATGAAGAGGACATATACAATAAAAATTAAAGCAAATAAGGAAGGAAAGATAAAAAGAAGACGAAAATGGAAAATGAGCGAAGAAATGGAGGGTAAGAGACATCTTCAGAATGGAAGGAGAGTTAGAGAAGGAGACAGTAGATAGAGACGGAGAGGATTTGGAGACAGAATGAGAGTAGGGATAAGGAGAGGGAAAGAGAATTAGAAACATAGAAAACCTATAGTACAATACAGGCCCTTCGGCACAGAAAGTTGTGTTGAACATGTCCGTACCTTAGAAATTACTAGAATTACCTATCGCCCTCTATTTTTCTAAGCTCCATGTACTTATCCAGGAGACTCTTAAAAGAACTTATCGTATCCGCCTCCACCAGCGTTGCCGGCAGCCCATTCCACGTACTCGACACTCTCTGAGTAAAAAAGTTACCCCGACATCTCCCCTGTACCCACTCCCCAGCACCTTAAACCAGTGTTCTCTTCTGGCAACTATTTCAGCCCTCGGAAAAAAAGCCTCTGACTATCTACATGATCAATGCCTCTCATTAAGAGAAGGTCAAGCTTACTGTTAGGTAATGTGAAGCAGAACATGAAATAAAAGTAGAGGAAGAATCAGATTTGTTATCACCGGCATGTGTCGTGAAATTTGTTAACTTAGCAGCAGCAGTTTAATGCAGTACATAACATAGAAGAAGAAAAAAATAATAGTAAAAAATAAAAAGGAGAGCAGCCATTATGGAATAATAAACAATATGAGAATGTAGGGGTTAAAATGGCTCTCAAATTGAAATGGATTTCCAGAGTCTCAACACTAAACACAGAAAACTCGACAGCTTTCTGTGTTCCAGTCCAGTTGTTCACCATGAACGTGGGTTACACTGCCATCAATTGGCCGGACCGGGGAAGCACACGCATCGCATACATTTCCAATGTTAACAGGCAAGACGGCGTCTGTGAAAAGGAGTCGACGTTTTGGGCCAAGAATTTCAACAGGACAGGGGTAAAAGGTGAGAGGTCAGGACAAGAAGGTGGGGGGGAAGAAGAAGTACAAAGTGGTAGGGGATAAACACAAAGGGAGAGACGGAAATACCGGAAGATGGAGATGTCGATGTCCATGCCATAAGATTGGAAGTTACTTTGACGGAATAAGAGGTGTTACTCCTCCAGTGTGAGAGTGGCCGTAGCGAGGTAGAATAGTGGGCTATAGATATGTCGGACAGGGAATGGGGATAGAAAGGAAACGGTTGGCTGCTGGAATATTTAGTTGTTTATGCTGAGGTGCTCGACAATGCATTCATTAATTAGAAAAATGGTCTCGGCGAGAGCGATGACTGTTCATATATTTCCTCAGATGCTGCCTGACCTGTTGACTTCCTCCAGCATTCTGTCTGTGCTGCAATTCATTCGATGAACGGTTTGCTGCGTTGACGATCTTCGTAAGCCTGGATGCGACATTAGTTTGAGGCCCTTCACTATATACAGGACATACAAACAACTTAATCCGTTTTATATAATACTATTGTAATATCTATCACCGAAACAGTTCTCAGTGAAACAGACCAGCCAATGACAATACAGCATTGGTCTATGACGTCCATGTCCATGGAGCCAAGGAACGACATGAACAACAATAACAATCATGAAACCGAGAGGAGAGTCTGAGCGTGTTTCGCAGCAACTTTCACCGACGTAGAATCGTTTTTCAGATTTTGGAATTTCGTGTCAAGCTACCCACACCTCATCACAATTGGGATTTCACTTGAATTACATCATGATTATTTTTACCCCAGCTGTTGCAAAACACGTCAGCCTTGTGTAGTATTGAATATTCAGTGTGCTGGAGCGAGTATAAATGAATGACCGTGGAGATTCATCAGCTCAGAGTTTCTTCAGCGAGATCGCGGGCAGCTGGAATACAGGTTGAATCTCACCAATATGCTTGAAACATTTTTCCGTGTGAGAAAGATATATTTCTTGATCATTGCCGTTATTGGTGTTCCTGGTAAGGGTAGAGGCGAGCTAACATTTGCGGTTCTGTATGCGTGGTCTTTGCACTCGGTCATTTACCGACAGCGTTGTGATACCGGTGTATCAGAGAGTGTGGTGCAGACATTGTGACAAAACTCTGTGTTCGTTCAGAAGGTCCCTTGTCGTTTAATCCTTAATCTCGACTGAAAATAAGGCGGCAGTTGAAACAGATGTAAAGTGGAAGATAGAATAAATAGATACATTATGCGGATTCATGACAGACAGTTGTGATTTATCAATGCAAAGTCTCTGTCAAAGTAAACTGCGATATTCCAGCGCGTTCCACACCTTTACGGGCTACATGGTGTTAATCCGTATCAATAGCGTAACATGTTTTACATTCAGATATATCGGGTTGCGCTGTGTTTACAAAAAATTGCTACAAATTTACAGGATCGCGGAAGGGGATCGCCGGCGAGATTCAGGGGAGATCAGTAGACATCACTTGTGAGTTAGACTCCGAACAATTGTGAGATTCCAAAATTAAAATAAGCGTCTGTGTGCGTTTTAGTACACTAGGGTTCGTTTCCGTGTGCTACTCTACAGAGGGAGTTCAGAGCCAATCCAGCAGTGTCTGTTGGAGGTCGGACGGGGTAAGGTACATGTGATACTCCGCTCTGGAACAATGAGTGAAGAACCAATCCAGCAGTGTCTGTTGGAGGTCGGACGGGGTAAGGTACATGTGATACTCCGCTCTGGAACAATGAGGAAAGAGCCAATCCAGCAGTGTCTGTTGGAGGTCGGACGGGGTAAGGTACATGTGATACTCCGCTCTGGAACAATGAGTGAAGAGCCAATCCAGCAGTGTCTGTTGGAGACCGGACGGGGTAAGGCACATGTGATACTCCGCTCTGGAACAATGAGTAAAGAGCCAATCCAGCAATGTCTGTTGGAGACCGGACGGGGTAAGGTACATGTGATACTCCGCTCTGGAACAATGAGTAAAGAGCCAATCCAGCAGTGTCTGTTGGAGACCGGACGGGGTAAGGTACATGTGATACTCCGCTCTGGAACAATGAGTGAAGAACCAATCCAGCAGTGTCTGTTGGAGACCGGACGGGGTAAGGTACATGTGATACTCCGCTCTGGAACAATGAGTGAAGAGCCAATCCAGCAGTGTCTGTTGGAGACCGGACGGGGTAAGGTACATGAGATACTCCGCTCTGGAACAATGAGTGAAGAACCAATCCAGCAGTGTCTGTTGGAGACCGGACGGGGTAAGGTACATGTGATACTCCGCTCTGTAACAATGAGTGACGAGCCAATCCAGCAATGTCTGTTGGAGGTCGGACAGGGTAAGGTACATGTGATACTCCGCTCTGGAACAATGAGTAAAGAGCCAATCCAGCAGTGTCTGTTGGAGACCGGACGGGGTAAGGTACATGTGATACTCCGCTCTGGAACAATGAGCATCGCAGCATTTAGAATAATACTGCAGTAATTTTGGAACAATCACTAAAAGAGGCAAATATTTTGAAAAACATACATTGGTTTTCCTTTGTAAAGTGGATGGTTTAAGCACTGACGTCCAAAATACATGCAAAAGCAATAAAATCGGGAAATAGAACTTCCCGATTGCAATCGGCCACTGTCAATCTAGTTGCAGAATTTTTTTAAAAAGGGAAACAACCGGGACCCCTGTTCGCGGATGGCAAACGGGCGTTAAGGAGGAGGCGGAGACGTGCGAACGGGAGATAGAAGCGGAGGGAGCGGGGCGGGACTTTGCCTTCTGAGGTGATTCCAGAACGTATGCGACGGAAAAGCAGCAAACATCTTCGCCGAGAAACTGCCGAGGTATCCAAGCTTTGTATATGTCAAAAAACTGATCGTTGGACATTTGTAATGATTTCTCCAAACGAAAGCACATTCGCCGATTCGTTGACAATGCCTCCTTCCAAAAGCCTGCTCTTCTTTCAGGATCGAGTACTATTACCATTCAGCCGGCATGCATGCAGTTGTAAGATAAATCTGCCACTCCCGCTTTACACTTTTTGAACTCCATAAATGCGTTGTCTGCAAATTTTCATTGTTCTCAATTTTCAGTACATCTGATTGCTGAGACGCATGTTGCGGCGTGACAGTAATTCACCCATTCTTTCTGCTGTTTTTCCAGTGAATTTAGTGGCGATTGTGATCCTGTCCCGGGGAAAGTGCGGCCTCTCCATCTGCACCACTCGCTACCTGGTGGCCATGGCAACGGCGGATCTATTAACCATCATCTCTCAAACTTTTTTGGGGCGAAGTAATTATTACTTCCCCGGGACTTTTCTGGACATAACCCCCGTATGCAGAATGAGCTATATCCCGTTAAGGGCAGCCACTGACTGTTCTGTCTGGTTCACCGTCACCTTTACGTTTGATCGGTTTGTCGCCATCTGTTGCCAAAAGCTGAAAGTAAAATTTTGCACCGGCAAAACTGCGGCTGTAGTATTGACAACAACCGGCATTCTTTTCTGTTTTAAAAATGTGCCCTACTTCTTTATGTATCGTCCAATGAAAGTAATTGATAATATACCCTGGGGCTGCATTCGCAAATCGAGCTACTATACCGATCCCGGCTGGGTGGGATATAGCTGGCTTTCTACCGTCCTAACGCCATTACTCCCGTTCGTGTTAATACTGTTGTTCAACGCTCTGACAGTCAGACACATTTTGGTGACTAGTCGCGTCCGTAAGGGGCTGAGGGGTCAGAGCAAGGCGGAGAACGGCAGTGACCCGGAGATGGAGAGCAGGAGGAGGTCTGTGATCTTACTTCTCACCATCTCCGGAAGCTTCATCATCCTGTGGTCGGTAAAAGTTGCCGAATTCCTTTATTACACCATCGCCGGATTGGATCAGAATAGTTACAACGATTCGGAATACATATTTCAACACACCGGATACATGCTGATGGTATTAAGTTGCTGCACAAACACGTTTATTTACGGGGTTACTCAGTCCAAGTTCAGAGAGCAGTTCATCAGCGCAGCGAAATATCCACTCACGTCAATTATTCAACTAATTAATAAACAAAATATCTAAGTTCTTCTCAGAGGCTGTCCAGTTTTTATTTTCCCATCTCGACACGACAGAACTGACGGTCATCGGAGAACGTGGCAGCTGCAACAGTGGTTGAGAGCCCCAGCGACACCCAGATTCGGAAGAGGCTCTTGGGCAACTGCAGCCGGCGACTTCCACCTCCCACCGGTCATGAAACTCAAACCACCTTCTGTTTGTATGTTTCACCACATTCCCGCTGCCGTTACCGCCACACGTCTATCGGTAACAAATCCCGCCCTCCGGTGTAAATGTTCACTGGTCAAGTGATCGGGATATCTGTTGCTTCTCGGTGACGGTGAGGAAATGGAGCACCGAGCGGAAACGCTGCCGGCACAAGGAGAACGGGCGGAATTCACACCGAGGATCAGCTCGGGACCGCTCCGTGCTCGCAGTGAGTAGAGAACACCGCAGAGAGATTTAACTGTTCCCATCCAACATTGGATCGGCACGTCCGCCAACACGAATTGAGCATTCAACGTCCAGACTGAATTAAACTGTTGTAAGTTACTCTGATGAGTTGGATAGTTTCTGGATTCTCTTGGTATTTTCTCTTTTTTTCGTCTTGCTGGTCTTTTATCGCGCATCTTATTAGTTATCTGTTAATTACCTGATCCTATATTGCCACAGAGGGAATGGAAAATCCAACAACACCTCCGTTTGAATGAGTGCAGCTCGCTCACAGATTTCTTCCCTCCCCTCTACACGGTGCATCCTTCCTATCCATTCCTATCCCTCACCATTCTCCCAGCCCACTCCAACCACACCGTATCCCCTCCTATCCCTCAGACTTGTCCCTACATCCTTTCGTACTCTCCTTCCCCCTTGCCCCTTTCTCACTCTTCTCACTAACACTTTCTTTCACTCTCACTTCTCCCCTCCTTTCAGCCTACAGCCCTCCTCAATTCAATTCAATTTAAATTTAATGGTCATCTATCCATATATGAACACTCATGAGTACAGCCAGAGAAGACGGCGTTGCCACGGGGTCAAGATGCGAACACACTTTACCAAAACTCACACACAGTAAGCACAGACAAGATCATGATGAATAAGAGTCCCAAGGCCCACCCTCCCACTACACGACCACCTCACCTCCCGTGACGTCGCGGACGCATGCGTACGTCAACAATCCCAAAAAGAATATCAGTAAAACACACAACGACGCAGGGTAGACATAGTTTAACACTGGACTCCCCAGTCCACCGATATCAACTGCAGACGGTCTCCCGACGCCCGCTAGACGACCGACTCCTACCAGGCGAATCCATGGCTTTGAGACCCAGACATCCCTTTTACAAAGCAGAACGAGACATATATATTCCAGACCCACTCTGATTGAGTTCAGCTTGAAATTTCATAGGGAGGAAGTAAAGTCTGCTGTAGCAGTGTTTCAGTGGATTAAGGGGAATTACTGTGCTAAGTGAGAGAAGCTGGCCAAAGTCAATTCGAAGGAGCTGCTGGCTGGGATGTCAGCAGAGGAGCAATGGCGTGCAGAGAGCGGGAGAGACTGGGGAGAGGGGGGGTTTAGTCAGTGACACGAGACGGTGAGAGACTGGAGCTATGGAGAGAGTAACGGAGGGGTGGAGAGAATCGGAGACGAAAAGGTGTCTGCGGTGAGAGAGAGTGACGCATCGATGGTGGGGATAGGGGAAAGCCTGGCAGTACAGACAAGGGTGACAGGGAGACTTTGGAAAGAGTAAGACGAAGGGGGCGGAAATACCAGTGGGAAAGGAGACTGGGAGAGAGAGCCGAAGGGAGAGACACGGGGACGGAGAGTCGGACGCGAGAGAGAGAGAGACTGAGGGAGGTTACGTCATGGAGGGAGAATGTGGGAGAGACGGAGCAGTCAGGGAGCGAGTGCCTGGGAGCAGTGAGAGAGAGAGACTGGAGAAAGGGAGAGACTGTGGACGGAGACGATCTGGAATAGACTGACTGGATGACCGGAGCGCTGAAGAGAGTGAGAAGAGTGAGACCAGGGCGGGATGTGGTGACGAGACAGAGAGAGAGAGAGAGAGAGAGAGAGAGAGAGAGAGAGAGAGAGAGAGAGAGAGAGAGAGAGAGAGAGAGAGAGAGAGAGAGAGAGAGAGAGGGGAGAGAGGGGGGAGAGAGAGAGAGAGAGGAGAGAAAGAGAGGGGGGAGAGAGAGAGAAGGAGAGGGGGGGAGAGAGAGGGGGAGGGGAGAGAGAGAGAGGGGAGAGAGAGAGAGAGAGAGAGAGAGAGAGAGAGCATGAGGTGTGAGAGAGATCTTGAATGCGGCGAGTGGCCATGGTGAGCAAAATTTGGAGTGGGTATAGATGTTGGGTGTGGATAAAAATTTGGGTTCGGAAGAGAGATCGGAGAGGGGATGGAGTTGGGTTGAGGAGAGAACAGTATGAAGAGAGTGACCGGGACATAGACAGGCGGCGAGAAAGGTTGAAACCTGGGAGAGAGATTGAGGGGAGAAAGAGACTGGAGTATAGAGAGTCTGGAGGGCAGAGAGATGGGGGATAGGTGGGGACTACGAATGACCGAAAGAGAGAGACTGGGCTGCGGAGAGACGGGAGAGAGTGACTGCGAAAAAGAGTCCAGTGGGATGGCGACGAAACTGGGGGTTATAGAAAGACAGATGGATGGAAAGAAAGACTGGAGATTATAGTTTGGGAGAGAAGTACGATGAGGTAGATGGGGAGAGAAAGCGGGGTAGAGAGGTACGGGGGAGAGAGACGGTTGAGATTTGCAGAAGCAGAATGGGATGAGAGGTTAACTGTGGGAGAGAGACACTGGGTAGTAAGATAGACTGCATAGAGTGTGACACTGGGCAGAGAGATGGAAGAGAGAAAGACTGGGTAGAGAGAGACTGACGTAGATAGAGAGAAGGGGAGAGTGGGACTGGTGAATAAAGACACTGGGGGAGTGGGTGACAGGTAGAGAGAGTGGGTAGAGGAACAGACTCGCCGAATGAGGCTGTGGGGATAGAAAGTGTCGGATGAGAGACACAGTGGTTTCTGAGAGATGCTGAGAGAGAGAGAGAGAGAGAGAGAGAGAGAGAGAGAGAGAGAGAGAGAGAGAGAGAGAGAGAGAGAGAGAGAGAGAGAGAGAGAGAGAGAGAGAGAGAGAGAGAGAGAGAGAGAGAGAAGGCCAAGAGGCGAAGAGGAGTAGAATGCACAGCGAGCAGGGGAGGAGAAATACTAGATCAAAAGACAGGGGGAAGAGAAACTGCGGAGAGAGAAATTTTGTGGAGAGATAGACTGGGCGAAAGAGACTGGAAGAGAAAGACGGCACAGGAGTGCCAGTGGAGTAAGGGACACAGAGATCCTAGGGTGAGAGAGAGACTGAGGGGTAGAGGGAATGACTGTGGATTGAGACGAACTGGGGAGGAGGAGACGGGGAAAGAGAATGCGGAACGAGAGAGACGAGGGCAGGGACACTTGTGAGCGATAGAGACGAGCAGAAAGCGGGCGAGAAAAACGGGTGACACAAAAGGTCAGGGTAGTTAAGATGTGGAGGGAGAGAGTTGGAGGCGAAAGAGAATGGAGAACACTGCAGGAAGAAACGGGTGGGAGTGAACCTACGGTGAATAGCGAGAAAGAGAGAGAACTAGAGACGGAACGAAGAGACTGGGAGAGAGAGAAAATCAGGGAGACAGAGGCTCCGGATTGCTGAGAAGACGGAAAGTAAGGAGGGAAATTGAGACGGGGAGAGACACTGAAGATTGAGAGAAAGAGCAACGGGAGAAAACGAGAGGGTGGACTTGAATGGGGCCAGAGGGCGGGCTGTGGGTAGAGACCTGGGGAAGGGATGGTGAGAAAGTTCGGAGCGTGGAGGGAAATTGGGGTAGGAAAGGTAGTGGAAGGAGAGCCGGTGAAATATAAAAGATTGGGATGGTGGGATTCTAGATGCAGACAGCAAGAAAGTGTCGGGGAGGTGGAGAGGAGAAAGGGTGAGAGAGAGAGAGAGAGAGAGAGAAAGAGAGAGACGCGTGGGAAAGGCGGACTGGAGAGAGCGAGACCAGGTTATAAAAGAAGAGAAAGAGACGGGGAGAGAGAATATCGGTGGAAGACGAGACCGAAGACCGTAGCGAGTGATTTTTTGGTGGGTTGGAGATAGAGCTCAGGGTTGGAGAGAGACGCAGATAAGTGACTGTGAGGTGAGACAGACTAGAAGAAAGCCTGGTGGAGTGACACGAGAGACTAGATGTCAGAGAGAACCGGCAGAACTGGAGACTGGGGGAGGGAGATAGAGAGACTGGGGGCTGAGACTCAGACTGGGATGAGGGAGGATGGGGCATTGTGAGTCAGAGGAAAGGCTTAAGTACCGTGATCCATTCAAGGGTTTTCATACCCGCACGCCATTTTAGGATTGCACAGGTTCTATTATAAAATCCTTCTGAAACATCCATCCAACTCTTTATGTCTCGGTGTGAACCCCGCTCCCCCTCTCGCCCTGTCACATTGTTCTCACTCTCGACCCCATCTTGCGATCTCCCTCCCTTCCATTCCCGACCACCCCCACCTCCATCCTCTCCTCAAACCCAGCCCTCACACTCCCTTTCTCTCCGACCCTCCGCAGGAATCGCCTTCCATGCCCTCTGTGGCGCCTCTTGTCATTTCCGAACGGTGCGGTGCTTGCGCGCTAGTGTCCGGAGGGCGGGGGGAGGCGGACGGGAGACAGCCAGCCCTCTTTCCAGTCTGCAGTCGGATTTAGGATCGCAGTCGGACCGCAGTGCAGCCGAGCGCCGGGCCGAACTGGTAGTGTCCAAGAGGAAACGTCCCCTCCCTGAGAGAAATTCTGGCCGTTCAGCCACCTTCAAGTACCCGGGTTCATCCTCCACCCTCCCGCTCCATTCTACTCCTATTTAATACTGCGATTCGCCGCGGCCTATCCACATCCGGACAGAAAACGCCTCTCTCCCAGGCGGTGAGGTTTCTGAAGGCGCGGGAGCATCCCGGGAATGTTTACGGAGCGGCCTCGCTTGCGAGGCGTTTCGGGTCCATAGGCACGGAGGCCGAAGAGGCTGTGCGAAGGTGAGGGAAGGTTGGAAATTTACCTCACCTCCGTGATCCATGTGGGAGAGCCGGCCCGGTAGGTAGGTGATCAGAAGTCTAAGCAGTCGTGTATTTGGACGTGTTCCTGGGCTCGGTGATTCCGTAGCCTGGAGGTCAAAGGAAGGTTGAAGTGAAAGCATGGGAATGCGGGGCTGAGCCGTTAGGGGGAGCTACTGGATGGAGGGATGGGGCGGGGAAGGTCGATTTGTCATTGTAACCATTTATGGAATAACACAAACTTAGCACTTGTGAGAAATACAGTAAAACTCGTATTTTAGTGTGCTTCACTCTGTACTGTCACCCACCTTCCGGAAACGGGGACACACATTGATCCCAGAGGCCTGTGTCAGTACCAAAATAATGCCACCATTTCGCTATCTCCCCAGCCTCGTGTCACCCCAATCTAACCCCACTGTCCCGTTATGTCATACCTTATTCCTCAGAGCCCTGTTTCAGTCCTGAAACTAATCCCGCTGCCACGCTCTCTCCCCACATCATCGTGTCAGTTCCCAAACGAATCACGGTACCGCGATCTTGCCCCACGAACCTATGTCAGTCCCCGAATCAATCACACTGTCCTGCTATCTCCCCACAGGCCCGAAGTGTCCGAAGTAATGAATTTGCCAAATGTAATTATGATGCTCTAGACTGGAATCTCAGATCTAAAACTGGGAACGGATGCATCCTGGAAAATGCACAATGGAAATTAGAAGGTATTTTAGGTAGCACCTGCATAGCGTTCTGGATAGGTGAAGGAGCCATGTTTGACGGAGATGTGGATCATCAGTTCAAGAGAAAGAAAGAAGCTGACCAGGCTTAGAAAGCGGGGATCGGACACGGCTTTAGAGTTACAAGGCAGCCAGGGACGAAGTGAGGAATGGAATGAGGAGAACTTGAAACCTCTACAGAAGGCCTACAGCAGGATTAAGGAAAACCTCACGACATTCTAGATGTGTGTGAAGAAGAGGATGACTAGAGTGAGAGTAGGACCGGTCGGGGATAGTGATGAAACATACGGCTGGAGCTGGTGGAGGTGGGACAAGTCCTTAATGAGGACTTCACTTCAATTTTCACCAGTGAGTGATACTGGCGTTTGTGAGGAAGCGTCGAACGGGCTTATGTGCGACAACAGGGCAAGATTAAGAAAGAGGATGTACAGGAACGATTGAAAAACATTCGGATAGATAAGTCTTCCTGTGTTGTTGCGAGAAACCCCAGGTTACTGTGGGAAGCGGAGGAAGAGATCACTGCGCCCTTGGCGATTATCTTCAGGTTATCACTGTCGCACATGCAGTATCGGTGCACTGGAATATGGAAATATTATCCCTTTGCTCGGGAAAGGGAGTAAGGATACCCTTGTAAATTATAGCCCAGGGAATCCTACTTCAGTGATTGGCAGACTATTGAAGAACATTCTTAGAAACCGAATTTACAAGTTTTGGGAGACCCTGATTTCGGAGAGTCAAAATGGCTTTGGGAGAGGCAGATCATACCTCCGTGCCTGGTTCATTTCTGCGAGGATGTGACAAAGCACATTGGTATAGGTAGAAAAGTTGATCTGGTATAAATAGATTTTAATAAGGCATTTGATACGGTTAACCATGGTAGGACGGTTCATAGAGTCAGAAGGTTTGTTATCCAGGGAGAGTTAGGTGGTGTATTCAGGACTGACGCCCCCAGAAGGCAGGCTGTAGTTGTGGATGGAGCGTTTTCTCCCTGGATGTCGGTGACCAGTGATGACCCCCGGCTTTTTGTGTTTCTATGAATGATTTGGATGAGGAAGTGGAAGGATGGATTCCTGTATTTACAATGATGTGGAGTTTGGTGGGATTACGGATAGCATAGAAGGTTGTCACAGATTACAACAGGACAGTGACAGGATGCAGATCAGCGCTGGAAAGTTACAGATGGAGTTCAAACCGAAAGGTACGCAGTGATTCTCTTTGGGAGAGTGGATTTGAAGGCAGAGGTATTACTTCCTCGAGTCAACCGAAGGTCCCACATTAGTACGAGTTCCACAATGGAAACAGAGTGATGAGACTTTCTCCAATACCCGGAGGTCCGCTGATCGGGACGAGACGACAATAGCCACTACAGGAGCAAAAGGGAGTGTGATTGACAGGTGAGCTAGACCACATCCGCTGTTCTGCACATTCATATAGTGACCATTGTCTTATGAAAACTGGTTGAGTGAACTCGACCTTTTCTCCGTGGAGCGACGGGGATGGGAGGTGACCTGATAGAGGTGTATAAGATGATGAGAGGCATTGATCGTGTGGATCGTCAGAGGCTTTTTCTCAGGACTGAAATGAATGCCACAAGAGGGTAAAAGTTTAAGGTGCTTGGGAGCAAGTGCAGAGGAGATGTCAGGAGCAAGATTTTTCTGCAGAGAGTGGTGACTGCCAGCAATGGTGGTGGAGGTGGATACGATAGGGTCTTTTAAGAGTCTTTTGGATAGGTACAGGGAGCTTAGAAAAATAGAGGGCTATGGGTGACCCCAGTGGTTTCTAATGTAAGAACATGTCCGGTACAACTTGGTGGGCGGAAGGGCCTGTATTGTGCTGTATCTTTTCTATGTCTCTATGAAAGACAATATACCTGAAAGCAAACCAGGAGGAAAAACAGACAACTTTTTGGCAAATAATAGGACAGCCTGAAAACCTGCGGAATGTTCACACATTTTACTTGTTACTTTTGTTCAAACAGAGAATGGATGGAGACAGTGGTAGAATTGTGGCAGGTTTGAGAATATCTTTCAATTTAAATAGACTGCATCGCAGGTCGCGGGTATGAGGTGGTCAAGTCATTTACTGACAGAGGTCACGTTCCTGCCAAATGCCTCGTGTGCACTTGAAAACATTGTTCTGCAAACTGTCCACTGCCTTCACTAATTTCCCGAGGACATTTTCCCTTTTCGGTCACAAGTGTCTGGAATATCGCTGAAGATCTTTTGAATTGTTTAGAGAAATATAAGTGCAGTATATTTTATTGTAACAAGTGTCAGCTGTCCCTGTGATTTCCAACAATCAAAGCGCCCGGAATGACTGGAACGAACAAAAGAAAATAATTTAGTTCGGTTAAATATGCTATTAACGTTTCTTCTTGCTTTTTTTTTAGATTTAAAAAAAAAGTTGTGTCGCTCTGTTATCATATACTATGCTTGATTTCTCTGGGTAATATATGTTAGAATTTAATATCTGTTTATCTTTTTAAATTTAATTTCAATATATTAGTATGCTTTTTTGTGTAATAGAATATTATAGTGTCTTATAACTGAATTTAAATCTTTTTTGGGGGATCTAGTGTTAAATTTAAGATGGCGCTGTGCCTTTCTTTTTAAAAGATAATATTTTTTGTTTTCCCTTTTGTTTAAAAAGATTAAATATAAACATGGGATAGTTTGTGGATGCTGGTATGTGAACAACTTTCTCTGTTGAGACTTTCTCTTTTCTCTTAGAATGTCAATGGATTTCATTTTGTCAACTACGGAGAAGGGTAGAGAAACTTTTAAGTTTTTCTTTGGACAGACAGAGCAGTCTCGGCTTCGTGTTTCTATCATAGGTTGCTTACTTTTTTTCTGAGCTGTGGGGGAGAGTGGTGGGGTTCGAGTTAGAGTTAGTTGTGTTTTATTTCCATTGGGTGGTTCCAGAGCATGCGTTTTTTTATGTGGTTATATCCTTCATCACCGCCATTTCTGATCATCCGGTATTGGTATTTGCTCTGCGCATGTGTAAAGTAAAACAAAATTATAGTATGGTACTTGGACGGATTAATATAATAAGTTGGAATGCAGGTGGTTGGAATCATCCTATCAAACGAAAAAAGACTTAAAATTATTAATCGATTCCGGCCTGACCCAATTCTTGCCCAGGTGACCTATTATCAAGGCGGGAGATCAAGAGAGATTATTTTAGATCGTGGAATGATCTGTAGATTCAATCTGCTTCTCAGAGTAAATGGATTTTATTAAATCCATTATTTTGTTCCTTCAAGAGGATATTAAGTCAGATTTTAATGGTAGATTTTTAATTGTTAAGTGAGTAATTTATAATAGAAAAGTTGTTTCGCTCAATTTGTATGGTCCTTGTTCGGAGGATCCTATAAAAAATATATTTGCTCTATTGCCTGATTTAAGTGAACATATGTTGATAGTGGGCGGGGATTTTAACGATTCTTTAAATCCCTTGATTGACAACAGCTCAACAGATCAGCTACTTCCAAATCGATCTACGTCTCTTATTAATTCTTTTTTGGCCGATTTTGGATTGATATAACTATGGAGATATTTACACACTCTTGACAGAAAATCTCACAAGTTTATAGAAAATATTCGAGGATTGATTATATTATAATCGACCCTTTCCTGTTGCCTTGAGTAAAGAATAGTGAATATGAGGCTATTGGCATATCTGATCAAGCGTCTTTGAGTTTGTCTTTCGAATTCGATGATGTTGTCCTTGATCGCCCACCTTGGCGCCTGTCTCAATCATTACTGCAGAATTCTGACCTTGTTCGCCTCAGTTAAACACCGATAATATATATATATATATATTTTCTTTTTAATGATATAGGTGGTATATCTAATTGAATCATGTGGCATATATTTAAAGCATTTTTAAATGGTCAGTTTATTTCTTATTCAGCTAAGCTTAGAAGCAGACTAAAGTAGAATTTGATAAGACTTCAATACAAATTAAAGATTTAGATAATATTTATTCGATTCCACTCATTTTGACTTATTTAAACAAAGGGTGGAACTTCAATCACAATATAACATTATTAACTCATCTTATTGAAGGCTACTTGCTTAAGCTAAAAAGTCAATTTTATATGTTTGGAGATAAAAATAACAAACTGCTTGCATCTCAATTAAAAACGGCCAAAACCAAAAGGAAAATTTTGAAAATCCATAGGAAAGATGGCACCCTGG
The DNA here is from genome assembly GCF_030144855.1 of Hypanus sabinus. NCBI lineage: Eukaryota > Metazoa > Chordata > Chondrichthyes > Myliobatiformes > Dasyatidae > Hypanus > Hypanus sabinus. Next base: position 71,614 of record NW_026781227.1, on the reverse strand, counting down.
CTTCGGAATATGAAGAAATTAATAAGATTTTTCAAAATTTTAATACTGAACTTTATAAATCTCAATTTCCAGTGGATTCTCCTAAAATGAATATTTTTTTTACGAAAGAATGTCTTTCCTCAAATTTCTGTTGAGGATCAAGAAACTCATGATGCTCAAATTACTGAAGCCGAAATTCACATAGCTATTTTTTTCAATGCAGTCTGATAAGACCCCTGGACTTGATGGCTACACTGTAAAATTCTATTAAAAATATCTGGAAAATTGCTTTCTCTGTATATGTTAGAAATGTTTAAGGGCTCTTTTGTGAAAGCTGATTTACCCAGTACTTCTAATGAGGCTTCTATTTCTTTAATTCTTAAAAAAGATAAAGATCTACTTATTGTGCCTCAGAAGCACCTATTTCATTAGTGAATGTTGATGCTAAGATCCTGTCAAAGATAATGGCCAATTGGTTGGAATATTTAGGGTAGAATTATTTTTAAAGATCAAAGAGGATTTATAAAAGTCGTTATTCCTTTTCTAATGTTCGGAGATTATTTAATATTATATTTTCATCTTCTTTCAAAACTCCACAATGCGTCCTCTCTTTGGACGCTGTAAAAGCGTTGGATCGAGTCGAATCGAAATATTTCTTTAATGTTTTAGAGAAATTTAGTTTTGGTGTTAATTGTAATAATTGGATTAGAATGGTATATAAATCGACTATCGCTACAGTTATTACTAATAAATGTAGATTCACTTTTTTCATCTTTCACGGGGAACAAGACAAGGTTGTCCATTAAGCCCTTTGTAATTAATATTAGAACCGCTTGCTATTGCTTTTCGTGAAGCTAAAGATATTCATTGGATTCTTCTGAGATTCACAAGATTTTTCTTTATGCCGACAGTTTACTGGTTTATATATCTAATCCCGAGGAATCTATCCCTGCCTTGCAAAAATTATTTAATGAATTTGAAAAATTTTCAAGATATAAAATTATTTTTAATAAAAGTAAACTGTTTCTTTTGAATGAATCAGTTTATACATATGATAATACTCATTTCAAAGTAATGGATTCCTTTAGATATCTAGGCGTTATAATCACTAAAATTAAGTATCTTTATAATGCTATTTTTCTTCGCTTGGCATTTATTTGGCAGATGGAACCCACTGATTTTTGCGGTTGCTGACCGACTCCATATAGTCAAAATGATGAATTTACCAATTTTTAAAATTTATTTCAGAATATCCCTGTTTTTTGACTAAGAAGTTTTTGGATCGAATTGATTCTATTATCTCATATTTTATTTGGAATGACAAAAGAACAATTAGTAAATGTCACTTACAAAAATTGAAAAAGGATGGAGATCTTGCTTTGCCTAATTTAAGAATGTATTACTGGGCTGTTAATGTGCGATATATGTCCTTTTGGTTCTACTGGCTTGATAAGAATGTGCGGCCAATTTTGGCAGATTTGGAATTGAAAGCTGTGAAACAGTTTTATATAACTTCGTTATTGGGAGCTGCTCTACCTCTACAATCAGCTACATTTGCTCATTTAAATTTATACCCTGTTGGAAAGGTTTTTTTTTTACAAATTTGGCTCCAGTTCCATATTTTTTTAACCTCAGTTTATTTTATAAAAGCTATTTTAAGCCTTCTTTAAGAGATCCATTTTTTTCTTATTTTAGAAAAATAAAGGTATTAATATTTTTGGATCTATTTAAAGACGGTAGACTGATGCCTTGTGAACAATTAGTTGATAAATACTCTCGTTCATATTCACACTTCTTACAATGCCTCCAGGTTTGACATTTCTTACAAAAATATTTAAGTAATTTTCCTTGCATATTAGAAGCAGTTAGATACTATTATGAATATGAACAGTTTGATGAAGAGTTTCATTGGAAGAATTTATCATTTATTATTACAATGGGATAATCGTCCTTTTATATAAAGATTAAACAAGATTGGGAAAAGGAACTTAATTTGACTTTTATAACGGAGGACTGGATGCGGATCTGGAAGTTGGTTGACACTTCCTCGATTTATACTAGGCAGTCATTGATTCAGTTTACAGTTGTACATCGTTAGACTTTGACAAAGGAGAGGTTGTCTAAAATCTTTCCTAATGTTGATAGTTATTGTGATAGATGTAAAACTGTGACAGCTTCACTAACACGCATGTTTGGTCTTGTTCTGTACTGGAACAGTTTTGGAAGTCAGTTTTTTCTACAATTCCTAAAGCACTTAAAATCACTTTACAACCTAACAAATTAACTGTGCTGCTTGGAATAATACTTCAAAATATCCGCGGTATTTCTTTGTCTGACCAACATGGTATTGCGTTTGTTACACTGATAGCCAGGTGGGCGCCCACTCTGTCACAATGGTTCTCTCAAGTGACGTTATGTCTTAGTTTGGGGAAAATTAGAAGTCGAACCTTCGAACCGATGTTGATTTTGAGAAAAGGTGGGGTTCATTTGTTCGTTGCTAACATTTGAGTTAATAGGTAGATTTCCTCCACAATCTAATTGTGAATTTTGATGTATTTGTTTTCCTGGTGGTTTGATGTTTATCTTCAGAAGCTTTTTGTATGACGCATGGCTCCGCGCTTGAACACCCAACGGGTTCATTTGTTTTCACCATTTTCTTGCTTTAGTAGTTTTTTTTTCTTTTCTTCCTCGTATTTTTCAATCCTTAATATTGTTTTCTTTTTCTATTTTGAGACATTGTGAGTACTACTTACTTCGATGTACTCTTGCTATTTTGAATAATAATAACAAAAAAATAGAAAAGATGATGTTTCTCTCTCCACGCCACCGATGTTGTCCATTAGGGCATCAGAACCTGTACAGCTTGGCACCGGTGTCCTCGCAGATTAATGTGTGGTTAAGTACCTTGTTCAAGCATCAGCTCAAGCATCAGCCAAGGGTCGAACTAGCGACCTTCAGATAACTAAACGAACGCCTTAACCACTTTGCCACACGCCAACACGCCTCGCACTATAAACTGTGAGGAAGAGTAAGACTGGGTGTGAGAGAGAGATTGTGGGTTGAGAGAAAACGGAGGGTATGAGAAGAACGGGGGTTTAAAACTTTTAAAATGTTTGGGGGAACATAAGCGCAGTGTTATTCTAACACATGTCAGCTGTCATTGTGATTTCCATCAATCAAATGGCCTGAAATGACTGGAACGACCGAAAGAAAAGAATGAACGAATGTTCCCCTTTAATAAAGAAGTGTTCTTATTTCACCCGCCAGAACAAACTCATTCTCTCAATTTCCGAAGCGAATGTGCTCCGTCAAATTTTACAAAATAAACCGACTTCAAGATAAATGCCAACTTTAAAAACAACGCAGATGTATAAATATCCTATTTACATAACTGAAGGCAGGTATCATGGAAAATAACATGGAAAATTCGCATCATATTTTGTTTTAAAGTAAATAGATTGCAATATCCCTTGAGGTGTCAAATTCAAACAACGGGAACAGTGAGTCAAAATAGTTTAACGTAAGTATTTCTGCAGTTGGTTGTCACTAATTACCTCAGTGGAATTGCTCTCACCTCAATAAAAGTCTGCTAAACCGATCACCAGTCCATCTGAGCAGCTGAAACGCTCCGTACAACTGAACGCTGCTTCTGACGGAAGATGGGATATTCAACGATTTATTATATCGCGTCCATTTACTATCCCACACTTGTAGCTATTGGTGTCCCCGGTAAGATGCCGGAGCTGGTTACTTTATGTATGGTGCCGTCGTTGCAGTATCTGCATTGTTACTGAGCACAGATGCTACCATCGGCTGTAACGTGTTTCCGGAATGGAGGTTTTCTTTTCATTTCCAATACTTCCATCGCAGTGTTTTCTTTCTTAATCAATCAAGTTCGTGCAGATATTGTAAATGTTTCATAATTTCACCTCCCTAGGCTTTCTGAAGTGATGCTGGTCTCTGCTTTTCTAGCTCCGAGTCTCTATCAGTGCAGACACTTAGACCTTATAACAGTGTGACAGCTTATTTAAATGACGGTCCAGTCTATTTTCAAAACGTAGGTCTGTTCTTCTGTAAGTCAGTAAATGGGAACTCGAGGTTTGCATCTCCTTGATTCCACTTTGTCACCACTACAAATAATCCCGTCTGTTATTTCTCCTATAATAAAGGAAATCCTGCTCTTTACTGCAGCGATCGACTGTTTTCCCGTACGTGAGTCGTGGAACTCGGATGCCTCGCTCTAAACTGTGGGAAGGACGCCAATCCACTGACACTCACATCCGTCACTGTCCTCCATCTGGAGTGCAGCGACTGAGACAGCATATACTGGATCCCGCTTTCCACTTCTAAACAGACCGTACCCTGCATAGCATCGGTAGAATGGGGACATTCAGGGAACTGACCGTATTTCTATTTTCTTTCCAAATTTCTTGCAGTTAATTTAACGGCGATTGTGATCCTTTCTCGGGGAAAATGCGGGCTCTCCAAATGCATCACCCGTTACCTGGTTGGAATGGCAACAGCGGATCTGATGGTGGTTATCGTTGCTGCTTTAGTGGAACAGACCAACAATATCTACATTTATTCCAGATTCCTGCTCATAACGCCTGCATGCGCTCTGACTCTTGTATTTGCGGCTGCGACGCGGGACTGTTCTGTTTGGTTCACGGTCAGTTTTACCTTCGATCGCTTCATCGCAATATGTTGCCGAAAGCTGCGGGAGCGATACTGCACCGAGAGAACAGCAACGGTGGTTATCGTGACCGTGGTTATAGTGAGCTGCGGGAAATGTGTCCCGACTTACTTTGCCCTTGAACCTTACGTCATCATTAACAACACGCCGTGGCGGTGTATCGGCACACATGAATACGCTACTTCACCCGTGTGGAGAGGATACGCATTACTGCAGAGCATTTCAACACCATTGATACCAATCGGCTTAATCCTGGTCTTTAACGGGTTAACCGTAAGACATATTGTTGTGGCAAATAGAGTCCGCAGAAAGCTTCGGCACTGCAGCGACAATCAGAAAGATGCAGAGGTGGAAAAGCGCAGAAAATCGATGATTTTGTTGTTTTCTATATCAGGTAATTTCATATTATTTTGGATTCCCCATGTAGCCCGTTCTCTGAAATGGAAAGCGCAAAACTATTTTTACCAGGACAGATATTTGAGTTCCCCGATATACATCTTACAACAATTTGGGTTCATGTTACAAATTCTCAGCATGTGCACCAATACTTGTATCTATACACTGACACAGAGGAAATTCAGAGAAGAGCTGAGGAATGGAATGAAGTATGTGTTTACATTAAATGGCCATCTGTGTAGATAACGCCCGTCTCAAATGACAATTCAGCGGAGATTTAAAATAAAGTCGTTTTACAATGAACAGGTTTGGCAAATATGTCGTAAAATCAAACAATCATATGCCTGGTCATCCGGAAATTGCAGAATTGGCGGACGATTGCTGACTTCATACAGTTCAGGTAGGTAGCAATACAAACGCTCAATGCTGCTGGCGTGATTGTTACATTGGTTAAAGTATGTTCCGAACTATCACAGGCACTCGACTGTCACAAGGGCAGGAATGGCTTCAGGATTTTCCGTGTTTTAGATTTTTCTAAATGTGCAGGGTCGGGTGAGACAGTGTAAAGGGAGTGCGATGCGAAACCAGCTGCAGATATGGAGGACAACGTGGAGCGTTCGTTTGGAATAGAGTATGAACCGAACACAGAACGATGAAGGGCGCGATCTCTCTGTTTGGAGTATTCTATACAGCCGTCCACGAGATTAACAAAATAAAATGCCGCAAGTGAAACAGTGAGGTACCGATCGGGAAGAGGAACTTGGAAACGTGTCATATTATTGGCAGGGGCAACTGAAAATTCTCTAATATTCTTTGACACATTCTCGAGGGTAAAAGGGTTTGGTTATGGCAGAAATCCTCAGTTGTGTGCTGGAAGGATTCATGTCAATATAAGACGAAAAGTGGGCTAGCGAACAGTCCATACTGCATCTAATGTTAGAAAAGGAAACGGATCCGGTGACGGATTCGCTGGTCAGCATTATTTCAGAACGACAGGGCAGAACTCCCCTCCATTTACTTTTCACGGAGATAGGACAGAAAGCATGGAATTATTTAATTGGGGGTCTGCGATGTATGGTGTTACCGGGCAGGAACTTTGGAAGGTAAACATGAAAATGATATATCAGGGGAATTCACAACACATATGTGGGGATTGTTTTCGGAGCACTTATACGGGGTTCAATATAGGCTTGTCTCATTGAGGCAGGGAAAGGATAACACTGTGAAATAACCCTTGCTGACAATAAATATAGAACAGCTCGTCAGGAGGAAGAAAGAAAGGTACTTAAGTTTTGGGAAGAAAGGTTTCAATAGGGTTATGGCGAGTCACTATGTAGACAGAAAACAATTTAACAATTGACTTCAAATTTCGAAGGGGAGTAGAGAAGCACTAAGATAAGAGAAGAACAGAAGGATGAGTGGGGAAAGTATGGGCAGATCAGAGGTAAAAGAGGGAAACCTGTGTCTGGAGTCCAAGGATGCGGTGAAGCTCCTCACTGAATACATTGATCAATGGGAACACAGTGTAAAAAGGCAGATATGCTCGAACATGCCGACGCCTAGAAAGATGATGCGCTGTAAACTTGGAAAACATTATGATAGATGATTCCCCGATACCGGAAGGGATATAGTGCAGGTAATTTTGAAAGGCGAGCGAAGAAATTACTGCGCTTCTGGACAGGATATTTGTGTCTTCGCTGTCCACGGAAATGGAACTAGATGCTTGGAGGGGGGAAATATTATTAATTTGTTGACGAAAGATAATAGGGATGCTTCTAGGAATTATAAACCAGGGAGTCATACATCAGTAGTGGGTAATCTACAGGAGAGAATTAGTGAAGGTGGAACTTGTGAGTATTTGGAGGAACGTAGACTGTTTAAGGTGAGACAACATGGCATGTTGTCCTTAATGAGCCACATTGAATTATTTGAAAAAGTGAAAATAAAACAAACAGATGAATCAGAACAGTCGATGTGGGTGCAGTAATCTTGGTCCGGCATTTGATCAGTTCCCATAGTGGACAGATTCAGAAAGTCAGAAGGCATGGGATCGAGGGAAACCTGGCTGCGTTGATTCAGAATTGGCTTCCTAACAGAAGGCAGATGATGTAGTAGACAGAGTTAATTCTGGCTGCAAGACCAAGGGCAGCCGTGTTTCGCATGGAGAGTCGAAACTTCGGTACACTTTACAACGCTATTGCGAGTCTGCAGTTACAGTGCTCCGAGAAATAGGGCTGAGGAAATAATCGATTTAATCTCATCACCCAGCAGCACCTGGATAATTTATGGAATTAGGACTGACGACATAAGCAAGTCGCTGAGCGATTGGCTGTACCAGCACGTTTTCTAAACTGACCTGTCAATTACATATTACAGGGCAAATGCTACAATGACTTCAAAGCATGTTTTCCAGTGGAGCCCTACAACTTTAAACCAGCATTTCAAAGTCTTCAGAAGCAGCTTCTGGCGCTTATTAAAAGAATCAGCCTTCCAAAATGCCAATTCCATATTCCCAATTCAAGTACAGACCAATTTATCCGAATGTCAAATTACCTCTGAATCGTGGTTTTCTCATATCGGTTGTAGATACGCTCATATTTTTCTCCATTTAACCCTGAATCCACTTGGCCTGTGTGGAAACCGTGTTTTCCTGTGAAATCAATAATAAATGAAACATACAAAACTACACAAACTAAAAACGAAGCGAAGGCAAAGCAAATATCCGGGCTCACACTTGTCTTCCTTCAAAACCATCGAGAAACAAAGCTTCCATCTTCTCATGCTGTAACCATCCATTAACTCAGTCTCCATGCTTCAGTGTGTGCAAGGACAGAGGCATAAAACAGTATCAACTTCATTATAGGGGCTGTGAGACACTAAAATTCTGACCCAGACATACAGACAGACAGCCACAGGGAACCACCGCACAGAAACAGGGTCTTCAGACCGTCCAGTCAGTGAGGAATAATTTAAACTGCCTATTCCTGTCTACCTCACCCGGACCGTGGCCATACATATCCCAGTACTTATCCAATCATCTCTTAAACGTTCACATCGGAATCTCAATTGATATTTGCGTTGTCAGCACTGTCCACACTCTGACCACACTCTGTTTGAAGAAGTTTTCCCCTCATGTTTCCATTAAACATTTCACGTGTCACCCTTCACCAATGACTTCCAGTTGTATTCTCGCCCAACATCAGTGGAGAAAGCCCGCTTGCATTTACACTCTCTATACGCCTCATAATGCTGCATATCGCTATCAAATCTCTCCTCAGTCTTCCACTCGCACCGGAGTAATGTGCTGACATATGTAATCTTTCCTCTTAATTAAAAACATTCAGCCCCGGCAATAGCCGTGTAATGTTTTTTCTGCATTCTTTCAATCGTATTTGCATCTTTCCTGCAGGTAGTTGAACCGAACTGCTCACGATATTTCAAATTAGGCCCCAATAAAGCCTTACACCACAGCAACGTGATATCCCAAATCCTGTACTCAGTACATTGGTCTATAAGGGCCAATGTACAAAAAGCTGTTTCTACGACCCTGTGTAACTGCGCCGCAACTTTCATTGAATTATGAATCTGCATTCCCATATTCGTTCGTTCTATCGTACTCCTCACTGCTCTATTTCTCATTGTGTCCGACCAACTCTGGCTGATCCGCCCAAGGGACAACATCTAACACGTATCTGCGTTAAATGCAATCTGACAGTTTTCAACTCGTTATTCAGGTAGTCCAGATCCCATTTCATGCTCTGATACTCTTCCTCGCTGTCAACTACACCAGTAATATTGTCATCGGCAAATTTGCTGATCCTATTAACGACATTATTATCCAGATTGTTGATATAGATTACAAATAACAACAGATACAGCCTCAATCCCTGGGACACTTCACCTGTCACAGGTCCGCAGTCAGAGAGACAATCATCCATTACCGCACTCTAGCTTCCCCAACAGAGCCAATGGCTAATCCAATTCATTACATCGTGAAAGCCAAGCAAATGAATTTTCCCGAGCATCCTCCCCTACGAAACCTTGCAAATTCCTTGCTGAAGCCACTGTAGACGGCATCCACTGCCTTGCCTTCAACACCGTTCCTGGTAACATCCTCGGAAATCTCTGTAAGACTGGTTAGACATGACCTACTACGCACTGACCCACACTGACTATCGCTAATGTTCCTCTTTGTCCAGATACTGCCCGTCATACCCCATGAACTCCCCAACCCCGCCCCCGCGCATCTGGATCAGAATCAGAACCAGATTTAATATCGTAGGGATATGTGGTGAAATTTGTTAATTTTACTGTAGTAGTAGAATGAAATAAAGGATAATTAAATATCGAGAAAAGAACTCTGAGTTACAGGTGGCAGAGGGGAAGAAGCTGCTCCTGAATCGCTCAGTGTGAGCTTTCAGGCTTCTGTATCTCCATCCTGATGTGTAGAGGGCATGTCCTGTTGGTGAGCAACTTTAATGAATCACCTCCTGTAATAATGATCAGTGCCAACAAGTCGAAGCTTTTCAATCGAAGCAAGAGGCTGAGAGTGGAAGACTGAAGCATCGCGGAGGGAAGGTCGTTTTTTCTTTTCTTCACCTGATCGGGGAAAAGAGGCTAGACTGCGCAGGCGCGTGACGTAGCGCGCCAAGGTTTAATAGAAAGACCGCCATATACAGTGGCCGTCGTAATAGCGACCATCGTTGGAATGTACTGAGTCGGAGTGGGACGGCTTCGGCTCGGTCAGGCTTCGGCGAGAATCAGGCAGAGGCGAGCGTAGGTTCCAGTAACTTTCTGTTTTGCATTTTCTTTTCGTTTAGGCTTCAGAATATGCCAGGCAGGATGTTGGAATGTTCCTCTTGCAGAATGTGGGAAGTCAGGGAGACCTCAGGTGTCCCTGACAACGATACCTGCAAGAAGTGCTTCCAGCTGCAGCTCCTAATAAACCTCGTTAGGGAACTGGAGCTGTCGCTGGATGACCTCCGGATCATTCGGGAGACTGAGCAGTTTACAGATAGTAGCTTCCAGAAGGTACTTACAGCTAAGGACCAGGGCACAGGTTATTGTGTTACCGTCAGGCGAAGGAAGGGGAAAGGGCAGGTAATACAGGGATCCCCTGTGGCCATTCCCCGCCAAAACTGATATGCCCATTTGGATACTGTTGCGGGGGGGGGGGGGGGGGGGCGGGATGGCAAACAATGCTTTAAATACAGTGAAATATTGTTGTGACGGGGGTGCAGTCAGGATTGCAATAGAATATTCAAGATTCAAAAACTTTATTGTCATTCTAACTGTACATCAGCTCTGCAGGGCAGATTGAGACAGCATTTCCCAGGGGCAGTGCAATCATAATATAACAAACGCAACAATAAATAGTAAACTCAAAAATATAAAGTAAAACACAACAGCCACATGTCAGTTAAAATGTTATAACTTATATTTTATGACATAAAATATAAACATAAAATAACATATAACATAAAATCTTTTAACTTATAACTTAAGTGTCCAGTGCAAGTTAAAAGTGTCCAAAGCAGAGCCAGGGAGAGCAGCTATTTAGCAGTCTGACTGCCTGTGGGAGGAAGCTGTTTAGTAGCCTTGTGGTTTTAGTTTTGATGCTCCTGTAACGTTTACCTGATGGCAGAAGAACAAACAGTTCATGGAGAGGGTGTGACGGGTCTTTAATGATTTACCGTTTCTTCTGGAGGCATCACTCTGAAAGAGGTCTTGGACAGAAGGTAGGGAAACCTCTCTCTGCTCCCCTAACCACCTCCTGCAAGGCATTTTTGTCGGCAGCACTGCAGCTGGAGTACCAGGTTGTGATGCAAAAGGTCAGCACACTCTCAACCACGCCTCTGTAGAATGTAGTTAAGATGTTAGTGGGGAGTGATGCTTGTTTAAGCATCCTCAAAAAGTGCAATCAAGGGAATGTTCACATTCACAAATAACTAGAACCAGAAAATGAGGATTGGACATTTTCAGGGACATCCATTGCTGTCAATTCTGTGTCTGTGAACAGAATTTTACTTCCTGTCCTAATATCCATGGAAGCTTTGAATTTATTCCTGTAATCTCAAACACTGGAAGTTGAAATGCAGTTATAAAGTTCTTTGTCAGATGAGCCATTTAACATTTTGAATATGTTCTCTGTTCCCATGGAAGCTGTTCAACAGAAACACAAGGAGACTCTACGGGCACAAACTGAAACACTGAGAGTGAACACGATCCTGATGAGGGAGAAGGTGAAGGTTTTCCAGCTGGTTGATCGATACGCTGAGCTCACGGTCATTTCTACTGTTCGAGATCGGAGACTGGTGGAACATGAGCTCCTGGCAAAAGGCAGAGTCCACGAGGAGTGGAGAGAGAACCATCTCCGTGGAAAGCTGGAAAAAATCCGGACTGATCAGTTACTCCAGAGCAGCTTTTCCCGGGGTAAATCCAAATCTGGGAGTTCAGCATCAGTGGCCGGAGTCCCGGGGATCGGGAATACAACAATGGTACAAAAGATTGTTTATGACTGGGCCACGGGGAAAATATACCAACAGTTCCAGTTTGTCTTCAGTTTCAAATTCCGTGATTTAAACAGTATTAACTGTAAAATAAACCTGAGGGAACTGATTCTGGATCAGTATCCCTACTTTAGGAATATCCTGAGAGAGGTCTGGAAGAACCCAGAGGGATTGTTGTTTATATTCGATGGTTTGGATGAATTCAAACATAGAATCGATTTTGCTGACAGACGGAGAGATACAGAACCCAAGCACCAGTGCCCAGATCCCGAGTGGTGGTGTGAAGTGTCTGACATTGTGTACAATTTAATCCAGGGCAAGCTGCTCCCAGGGTGTTCAGTGCTGGTGACCACCCGCCCCACTGCGTTACATTTATTGGAAAAGGCAGACATCAGTGTCTGGGCTGAAATCCTGGGATTTGTTGGTGAGGAACGGAAGGAATATTTCATCAGACATTTTGAAGATCAGACGGTGGCGGAAGCTGTTTTCAAACATGTGGAGGAGAACGAGATCCTGTACACCATGAGCTACAACCCCTCCTACTGCTGGATCCTCGCTCTGGCACTGGACCACTTCTTCACACAAAGAGTCAGGGACCCACAGCAAATTCCCAAGACCATCACCCAACTGTACTCCTACTATATTTACAACATCCTGAAAAACCACGGCCATGAGATTGAGAACCCCCGTGATGTGTTACTCAGGGTTGGTCAGATGGCCTTCAGTGGAGTGTCCGAGAAAAGATTGTGTTCACAAATGGATATTTGATCAAGTACAATCTGCAGCCTTCCCAGTTCCTGTCCGGGTTCCTGATGGAGCTTTTGGAGAGAGTGGATTCTGCCCAGAACGTGGTGTACACATTCCCACACCTCACTATCCAAGAGTTTGTAGCTGCAGTCGCACAATTCCTGATTCCACATCCCAGGGATATCCAGAAATTCCTCACAGAAACCCACAACACGTCAGTTGGGCGATTTGAGGTATTTCTCTGTTTTGTTGCGGGTCTCTCCAACCCAATGACAGCTCGGGGTCTGGAGGAGTTTCTGGGTCCATTTCCTCATCAAACAACCTGTCGGGTGATTGACTGGGTGAAGGAGGAGGTTAAACGCCAGATTGGAAACACAGGGAGTGGAACTGGTAAAAGGAGCCTCCTGAACACATTACACTACCTGTTTGAGTCTCAGACTCGTGGACTGGCTCAGGACACACTGGGATCTGTGGAAATACTTTCATTCAGTGAAATGCCACTGACCCCAATTGACTGCGTAGTCTTGTCTCATGTCATCGGACTCTGTGATACAATCAAACAGCTCGATTTTTGGAACTGCCGCATTCACCTTGAAGGAATACAGCGGCTGGGACCCGGGCTACACAAGTGCCAGGAGTGGAGGTAACTTGATTTATCTCCCACTCTGAACTGTGAAACTGTTTCATTGTGTGGTTTCAATGCGAAGGAAATTGGGTAAAATCGGAGTAAATCAGATTGCGAAACATTGTTACAAATGACGAGGGGACCAGTCAGTAATTCCACAAGAACAGGGCGGTTCTGTGGTTCCTTGTGGAGGGATGGTGGAGACTTCATCAGATCAGTGAACAACGACCATTGGTTTAAAGGTAGTAAATCACGGGAATGGCCATGTTTCTCGCTGCCTGTGACACGTCCATTGACAGCGTTCCTTCTCAATGTTAATGACACCCAGACCGACACTGACTGCAAGGGCGTGTGTAGGGCCATCACGCCATTTCCCGTTGAGGGACAAGAGAGTGTGAGCTGACTTTCCCAGTGAGAGGTTTAGAAATGATGCTGTGAGATTGTCCTCCTCTGCCCTTCCCTGTGAGTGGCTATCTCCATCTCTCCACCTGTGTGACTTTTCTCAAACCCCGTTACCCCGCTATGTGGGCATCTTTTCTCCCGATTGTGGACCTCAGTTTAGGCCAACCTCTCCCAAGGATCTACAAGCGGTACGTCCGCATCACCTCCTCTTGTGGGAACATCTTTTCTCATCACTACATTCCTGTGGGATCTCTGTGCACACTTCCATTCCCACTGTTGGACCTCTCTGCAGAAGTCTCATTCCTCCTGTACGTTAATTTCTCCCCATCCTTCGGTCGGGTCTCTCTTCCCCACCCCAATTCCCTTGTTGTATCACTCTTCCCCATCCACCTTCCACCTATGGGATCTCTTTTCCCCACCCCATTTCCCCTGTGGGGGCTTCCCTTCCCCACCCTGTGAGTATCACTCTTTCCCATCCACCTTCCTGCTGTGGGTTTTCTCTTCCCGTCCTCCTTCCCCTAAGGGATCTCTCTTCCCCACCCGCTTTCCCCTATGGTGGGGGTCTCTCTTCCTCCTCTCCCTTCCCACTGTGGGGATCCCTCTTCCCCATCCCGTTCTGCGGTCAGTTCTCTTTTCTCTTCCCCGTCCTCCTCCCATTCCGATATCTCTAATCTTCACCCCCTTTACCCCTGTGAGAAGTCTTCCCGGTTCCTCTTCCTCCGGAGGGATCTCAATTCCCTCTCCCCATTCGTTCTTTTGGCTCGCTCTTCTCCATCTCCTTCCTCCAGTGGGATCTTTATTCCCTAACTCCTTCCTCCTGTGGGGATCACTTCCTCATCCCCCTTCCTCTGTTGGGTTCTCCCTTGCTCATTCCCTTCCTCCTGTGAGGTTCTCTCTTGCCCATCCCCATTCCTCCAATAGGAATCTCTCTTCCTCATTCCGCTTTCTCCTCTGGAGTCTTTCTTCCCCATTTCCATTGCTGCTGTGTGGAATCACTCTTCCCCACCCCCTTCATCCTGTGGTGTCTCTCTTCCCCATCCCCCTTCAGCCTCTCGGGATAACTCTTCCTCATTCCCCATTGCTCTATGGGGATCCCTCTTCCTTGTTCCCCTTCCTCCTGTGGTGATCATTTTTTCCCAGCACTTTTCCTGTGGTGGGTGTCTCTGCGCGCATCTCCCATGGAGATTTTCCCACCTACAATTCATCCTCTCAGAGGGACGATCTCTCACCCTTCAACCCTGCCCCTTCTGACATTCTCACATCAGGAACACTATTCTAACTGTTGGGGAAAGAGTCAGATGATGGAAAATTACAGAGTCACACTGACAGTAAATTAATGACATTCAGTAGTGAAATTTGACAGTGATGTGAATTCCAATCAGTGATCTACTGCATGTTTGCAGAAATATCACAATGAGAGATATTCCCACAGTTTCAATCTCTTTATTCATTAGTTTGTCTCTTTGTGTTTAGACTTGGGGGGAATGACCTGGGAGACTCAGGAGTGAAACTGGTGTCTGTGGCTCTGAGGAACCCAGAGTGTAAAATACAGAAACTGCGGTAAGTACCAGAGAGTTGGAGATTGTGTTTACAGTTACTGCGTGTCAGAAATTGAACATCAAGCTGATCAGTAATTGAGTTACTGATAAACACTGGAAACCTCTGATGTCTCCTGTCTGTGTGTCCTTCACTCTCACTCTCTCTCAACCCCAGGCTGAACGATGTTGGCCTCACAGGTTCTGGCGCCGAGGATCTCGTCTCCACTCTCAGTGCAAACCGTACACTTACAGAGCTGAACCTGAGTTATAATAAACTGAAAGATTCAGGAGTGAAACTGGTGTCTGAGGCTCTTGGAAACCCGGAGTGTAAAATACAGAAACTGTGGTCAGTAACAGACTCTGGGAGATTGTGGTTACAATCACTGCGTGTCTGACATTTGACATTGATTTGATCAGTAATTGTGTTACAGATAAACACTGGGGATTTATATTGTCTCCTGTCTCTCTGTGTCCTTCACTCTCACTCTCTCTCATCTCCAGGCTGTGGAAAGTTGGTCTCAGGGATTCTGGTGCGGAGGACCTTGTCTCGGCTCTCAGTACAAACCAATCACTGACGGAGCTGGACCTGAGATTAAACTCGCTCACGGACCGATCTGTCCCTGCTCTCCGTCGCCTCATACTGACCGTCCCAAGTCTGGCCTATATTGAGTGAGTATTCTTGTTAATGTTCAGTGTGATAAAATTTCAGTGGAAATGCGGGTTCACCGGGGATATTTGTTTGTCAGCGTTTTTGAAATATTAACCCCAGTCCCCTGTTACAGTCACTGTTGTATCATTTGTTTATTTCCTCTGTATTCTTCCCTCTGTTTCAGGCTGTGGAGAAATCACTTCAGTGAGACTGGGGAGATGGAACTGAAGTCTCTGCAGGAACTCAGACCTGGACTGACAGTGAACCTGTGAACATCTGAATGAGTGAACATCTGCACTCAAGGGATGGGGATATTTTGTTCGATTCCTCACCATCCCCTTTAACAACAACACTACAGCTTTAATTCCCAATGGTTCTAACGGATCACGTTTCCAACCAAGCACTCTTTGATGTCGGAAGCGTTTCCGCAGGGATGTAATTCCCCTTTGTGACCAGCGGCACTATTTCTGTCGGATGTTCTGGTCCGAGAGTTCATTTAAGTGAGGCCTTGGGGAAATACACAGATAGAAGGAACCCGAGGCGGGGGGAGCGGGGGGTCTCAGTCTGGGACACCAGTGTCTGGGGTGGGATAATCCTGAGAGAGAATCTTTTTGCTCACTATGCTGAGGATAATACATTTAGCAGTCTGGCCGATATAATGATGTTAAATGGATAAATACCTTGGTAGCGACCCTGGAACTGCAGCGATCTCGGACACTGTTCTGAAATTTCAGGCCCCGGTGAATTACACAGAGGGGACGAACCCGGGGACCGGGACTCAGTCTGGGACACCGGTATCCCGGGGTGGGATTATCCCGGGAGAGAATCCTTCTCCTCATTTTGCTGAGGACGGTGCAATTCACAGACTGGCCGGTATAATGATGTTAAATGGACAAATCCCTCGGCAGTGACCCTGGATCTGCAGCGATCACGGACATGGCCCTGAAGTGTGATTTTATAATCATCGGTACCCCGATGCAGAGTGACGGTGAGTAACGGGACTGATTATTGAATCTGTTACTCATTGTCACTGGTCAGTTTAATTGTGTTTGACGCTGAGTGAATCAGGAACAGCTTATTTATTCCCGCAAGTTAGCAGGTTACACGTTGTTTAATTTACATTTGTCATGATGAAATCAATAAACTGCTGTAACTTCCTGTCTTGGTCTTGGACTTGATTTGAGCTTGCTCGGGAACCCCATCACCCACAGCGATCCAGAGCTTCTCGCAGAGGCACAACTGAGGCTGAGGGAGGTCTGCTACTCAGGATCTCGTAACCCCTACAGCACCCAAGCTGATCCCGTGCTTTCCTCGCTCCTGCCCCCACACACTTTTATTGTTCCCGCCCCTGCTCTTTCCTTGCTCTCGCACCCGCGCTTTCTTCCCGTCCGCCCCGTGCTCGCAAACTCTATCCACGTCTTAACCACAACACAGCCTAAAACCCTGTCTTTTTCTGCCATCCCTTTGCCTATCTGATAGTCGCTTAAATGTCTTGAATGTATCTGCCTCAATCACCACCCTCCGCAGTGCTTCCAGGCACATGCCTCATTTGTAAAAACAAAATACCCCCGAAACCTTTTTCCACACCGTAACCTTGCCTATCTTAACATTTCTTAAAGGTTCCCAATGAATCTGCCTCTACCACCACCCCACACCAGCTGTCTGTGTAAAACAAAATAAACCCTGCACCTCACATGTCCTTTGGAATTACCCCCATCTCACGTTTAAACTGTGCCCTCTATTATTTGACATTTCAACCGTGGGGAAAATACTGTCCGTCTGGTATATCCATGTCTCTCATAAATTGTATAAAATTCAGCAGATCTACTCTTAGCCTCTCCCGCTCCTGAAACGACAACCCCAGTTTGTCAAAACTCTCACTATAGTGCATGCTCTCTAATCCAGGAGGCATCCTGGTTAGCGCCGGTTGTATCCTCCGCAAAACCTCGATGTCTTTCCTCTGATGGGGCCATCAGAGTTAATTACAGGCTATATAGAGTTTTGTAAACTCTCCATGGTAGCATCTTTCCTGAATATCAACCAGCCCTTATCTCATTAAGTAGCCTCATGTGCAGCACCTTGTCAAATACCCTCTGATAAAACAAGTAAACCATATCCACTGACTCTCCTTTGTTGATGCTGATTGTAAAGTCTTCAAAATATTGCAACAGGTTTCCCATTATGGAACCTCTGCAGACTTTGCCCTATTTTATCAAGTATCCGGATACCTCATACTCCAACATTTTACTAACCATGAAGTAAGACTAATTGGCCGACACTTTCCTATTTTTGCCTCCCTCCTTTCTTAAAGAGTGGCGTGACATGTGTAATTTCCAGTCTGCAGGAACCATTTCAGATTCAGGTAATACACAAAGGACACCAGTAATGCCTCCACGATCTCTTTAGCTACTCTGTCAGAAATCGTGTGTGTAGTAGAGACTGTGTTGACTGGCTGCATCACGGCTTGCTGCGGAATCAGCAATGGAATTGAACCGAAAATCCTTCAAAAAGTAATGGATTCGACACAGTGGTTCATAGGTAAACCACTCCAAACCATTGAGTACCCGTGAGAGATTGGGGCTGAGAGAAACAGGCCAGTTTATAGATATGCATCTAAGAGAGTGAGACTGAGAGACATAGGCCAGTGTATGGATATGACCCTGAGAGAGTGGACAGTGAGCCCTCCCTCTCCCTTCCCCCATCCCATTTCATTCTGCCTCCTCTTCTCGCTGGCTATCACCTCTCTCATGATTCTGCATTCTTCTACTACCCATAGTGCTTTCCCCTTACATTCCTTCTTCACCTATCCTGTCTATTACCTCCCTGCTTCCCCTACCCCACCCCTTGATCTCTCCTTTGATTGTTTTTTCACCTGGCACCTTCCACCCTCCCTCACCTTCTTTAATAGGGCCGCTGCCCCCTCGTTCTTCAGTCTTGATGAATGGTCTCGGCCCGAAACGTTGACTTCATTTCAAAGAATGCTGCCCAACCTGCTGAGTTCATCCAGCTTGTTTGTACGTGTTGAGTGTAAAATATGTCCCTGGGAGAGCAGGACTGAGAGACACTGCTCAGTTTATTTATATACTCCTGAGAGAGTGAGTCTGAGAGATACTGGTCAGTTTATTTATATCCTCCTCAGAGAGTGAGTCTGAGAGACACTGGTCAGTTTATTTATATACTCCTCAGAGAGTGAGTCTGAGAGACACTGGTCAGTTTATTTATATACTCCTTAGAGAGTGAGTCTGAGAGATACTGGTCGCTGTATGTATATACCACTGTGACAGTGGGAATGAGTGAGCAGAGGCTGAGGTCGAGCTTGCTCCCAGGGAGATAAGGCTGGATAAAGTCCTTTAATTAATCTAATTAGCTTAGAAGTAGGTAATGGAGGCAGCAGTTAGGGCAGTCGAGTGCTCCATTTGCAGTACTTAGGAAGTCAGGGCGAGCTCAATTGTCGCTGATGACTACACCTGTAAAAGGTGCATCCAGCCATCCAGCTGCAGCTCCTGACAAACCGAATTAGAGAACTGGAGCTGGACCTGGATGAACTTCTGATCATTTGCGAGGCAGAGACAGAAATAGACAGGAGTTTCAGAGAGATAGTCACCCCTAAAAGTCAGGAGGCAGGTAGCTGGATGACTCAGGACAGGGAAGGGGAATAGACAGGCAGATCACTCCTGTGGCCATTCCCATCAACAATAAGTATACCTTTTTGGATACTGTTGGTGGGGCCGAACTACAAGGGACAAGTTGTCGTGGCCGCGTTTCTGGCACCGAGACTAGACCCTCAGGTCAGAAAGGAAGGAGGGAAAAGAGGAGAGCAGTAGTGATAGGGGATACGATAGTTAGGGGGCCAGATAAGAGGTTCTGTGGGAGAGATCGAGATTCTCAGATGTTCTGTTGCCTCCCTGGTGCCAGGGTCCACGATGTCTCGGATCGAGTTCTCAGTTTTCTCAAGAGGGAGGGTGAGCTGCCGGATGTTGTCCATGTAGGGACCAATGACGTGGATAGGAAGAAGGAAGAGAGTTTAGGGAGTTAGGTACAAAGTTGAAGGACAGGACCTCGAGGGTTGCAATCTCAGGAGGCTAGAAATAGGACGATAATGCAGCTAAATACGTGGTTAAGGCGATGGAACAGGAGGGAGGGCTTAATGATTCTGGCCAATTGGTCTTCCTTCCATGGAAGGTGGGATCTGTTCCGACGGGACGGTTTGCTCCTGAACTGGAAGGGGACTAACATCCTTGTGGGTAGGTTTGTATGTAATAAAAATGTTCTCACGTGCCAAACTGGGGAAGAGGCGTCTGGCTTTCAAATAGAGAAAGATAGGAGACAGAGTGTGAGGCAAGATAGGTAGGTGATAGAGAAGGGACCGAAGGTATGAGATGGATATTTTAGCGCAATGAGTGTTATGTCCAAAGCGGATGAGCTCACAGCGTGGATCAGTACTTGGAGATATGATGTGCTGGCCATGACAGAGACTTGGATGGCTCAGGGACAGGAATAGTTACTTCAAGTTTTTACGTGTTTCAGGAAGGACAGGGAAAGAGGCAAAAGTGGTGGGGGCGTCGTACTGTTGATCAGAGAAAGTGTCACGGCTGCAGGAAAGGTAGAAGTCATGAAGGGATTGTTTACGGAGTCTCTGTGGGTGGCGATTAGGAACAGGAAGGGGTCAATAACTTTACTGGGTGTTTTTATAGGACGCTCAAAAGTAACAGGTATGTGGAGGAACAGATCGGTAAACAGATTCTGGAAAGGTGTAATAATAACAGAGTTGTCGTGTTGGGATGTTTTAATTTTCCAAATATTGATTGGTATCTCCCTACAGCAAAGGGTATTGATGGGGTAGAGTTTATTAGGTGTGTTCAGGAAGGTTTCTTGACGCAATATGTAAATAGGCCTACAAGAGGAGAGGCTGTACTTGATTTGGTATTGGGAAATAAACCTGGTCAACTGTCAGATCTCTCAGTGGGAGAAAATTTTGAAGTTAGTGGTCATAATTCTATCAATTTTGAAGATAGTGATCATAATTCTATGTCTTTTACCATAGCTTTGGAGAGAGATTGGAACAGACAAGTCAGAAAAACGTTCAATTGGACTAAGGGGAATTATGAGGCTATTCTGCAGGAAAATTGGAAGCTTAAATTGGAAACAGATGTTCTCAAGGAAAAGTACGGAAGAAATGTGGCAAATGTTCAGGGAATATTTGTGTGGTTCTGCTTAGGAACGTTCCAATGAGACAGGGAAGTTATGGTAGGGTGCAGAACCATGGAGCACAAAGGCTGTAATAAACCTTGTCAAGATGAAAAGAAGAGCTTAGGAAAGGTTCAGAGAGTTAAGTAATGTTAGAGATCTAGAAGATTATAAGGCTAACAGGACGCAGCTTAAGAAGGAAATTAGGAGAGCCAGAAGGAGCCATGTAAAGGCCTTGGCGGGCAGGGTTAAGGAAAACCCCAAGGCATTCTACAAGTATGTGAAGAGCACGAGGATAAGACGTGAAAGAATACGACCTATCAAATGTGACAGTGGGAAAGTGCGTATGGTACCAGAGGAAATAGCAAAGGTACTAAATTAATACTTTACTTCAGTATTCACTATGGAAAAGGCTCTTGGTGATAATACTGACGACCTGCAGCAGACTGATAAGCTTGAGCATGTAGATAATAAGAAAGAGGATTTGCTGGAGCTTTTGGAAAACATCAAGTTGGATAAGTCGCCGGGCCCGGATGGAAAGTACCCCAGGATGCTGTAAGAGGCGAGAGCGGAGATTGCTGAGCCTCTGGCGATGATCTTTGTATCATCAATGGGGAAGGGGGAGTTTCCTGAAGATTGGAGAGTTGCGAATGTTGTTCCTTTATTCAAGAAAGGGAGTAAAGGTAGATCTGGAAATTATAGACCAGTGAGTCTGACCTCAGTGGTTGGTAAGTTGATAGAGAAGATCCTGAGAGGCAGTATTTATGAATATCTGGAGAGGTACAATATGATTAGGAATAGTCAGCACAGCTTTGTCAAAAACAGGTTGTACCTTACGAGCCTGATCGAATTTTTTGAGGATGTGACTAAACATATTGGTGAAGGAAGAACAGTAGATGTAGTATATATGAATTTCAACAAGGCATTTTATAAAGTACCCCATTCAAGGCTTATTTAGAAAGAAAGAAGGCATTGGATCCAAGTTTTAGTGATCAAGAATTGGCTTGCCCAGAGAAGGCAAAGAGTGTTTGTAGACGGTTCATATTCTGCATGGAAGTCGGTCACCAGTGGAGTGCCTCAGGGATTTGTGCTGGGACCCTGACTCTTCGTGCTTTTTATAAATGACCTGGATGAGGAAGTGGAGGGATTGGTTAGTAAATTTGCTGATATCACTAAGGTTGGAGTTGTTGTGGATAGTGTGGAGGGATGCCAAGGTTATCGCGGGACTTTGATACGATGCAAAACTGGGCTGAGAAGTGGCAGGTGGAGATCAATCCAGATAAGTGTGAAGTGGTTCATTTTGACAGGTCAAATATGATGGCAGAATATCGTATTAATGGTAAGACTCTTGGCAGTGTGGAAGATCAGAGGGATCTTGGGATCCGAGTCCATAAGAAGCTCAGATCTGCACAGATTGACTCAATGGTTAAGAAGGCGTACACGTACGGTGTATTAGCCTTAATCAATCGTGGTATTGAATTTAAAAGCCGAGAGGTAACATTGCAGCCATATAGGACCCTGTTCAGACCCCACTTGGAGTTCTGTGAATTCGAGGAAATCTGCAGATGCTGGAAATTCAAGCAACACACACAAAATGCTGGTAGAACGCAGCAGGCCAGACAATATCTACAGGAAGAAGTACAGTCGACAGTTCGGGCCGAGACGCTTCGTCAAGACTATCTGCAAGAAACGCAAGTAAGAAATTTGAATGTAGGAGGGGGAGGGGGAAATCCGAAATGATAGGCGAAGACAGGAGGGGGAGTGGTGAAGCTAAAAGCTGGAAACGTGATTGGAAAAAGGGATGCAGAGCTGGAGAAGGGAAAGGATCATGGATCAGGAGGCCTAGGGAAAGAAGCACCAGAGGGGGATGGAGAACCGGCAAGAACTGACTGTGAGAGGGGCAAAGAGAGACAGGAAAAAGGGGGGGGGGTGGGATAAGTAAGTAAATATGAGATGTGGTAAGAAGGGGAAAAGGAGCATTAAGGGAAGTTAGAAAAATCATTACTCATGCCATCTGGTTGAAGACTACCCACACAGAATATAACCTGTTATTCTTCCAACCTGAATGTGGCTTCATCTTGATAGCAGGGAAGTTATGGATAGATATATCAGAATGGGAATGGGTCGTGGAATTAAAATGTGTGGCCACTGGGAGATCCTGTTTTCTCTGGCCGATAGAGCGTAGGAGTTCAGTGAAACAGTCTCCCAGTCGCGTCGGTTCTCCACAATATATAAAAGGCCACACCGGGAGCACCAGACGCAGTATATCACACCAGCCGACTCACAGGTGAAGTGTCGCCTCACCTGGAAGGACTGTCTGGAGGCCTGAAAGGTGGTGAGGGAGGAAGTGTAAGGGCAGGTGTAGCACTTGTTCCGCCTATAAGGAAAGGATGGACAGGGGACGAATGGACAAGGGAGCTCCGTAGCGATCCCTGCGGAAAGCAGAAAGAGTAGAGCTGGAGGGAAAGATGTGCTTGGCAGTGAGATCCCGTTGGAAATGTCGGAAGTTACGGAGAATTATATGTCGGACCCGGAGGCTGGTGGGGTTGCAGGTGAGGACAAGGGGAACCCTATCCCTAGTGGGGTGGCGGGAGGATGGTGTGAAAGGAGATTTGCGTGAAATGGGAGAGATGCGTTTGAGGGCAGAGTTGATGGGGGAGGAAGGGAAGGCAGTATCTTTAAGAAAGGAAGACATCTCCTTCGTCCTGGAATGAAAAGCCTCATCCTGAGAGCAGATGCGGCGGAGACGGAGGAATTGCGAGAAGGGGATGGCACTTTTGCAGGTTACAGGGTGGGAAGAGGAATAGTCCAGGTAGCTGTAGGCTTATAGTAAATATCAGTAGATAAGCCATCTCCAGAGATGGAGACAGACATATCAAGAAAGGGGAGGTAGGAGTCGGAAATGAATCAGGTAAATTTGAGCGCAGGGTGAAAGTTGGAGGCAAAGTTAATGAAGTCAACGAGCTCAGCATGCGTGCAGGAGTCAGCGCCAATGCAGTCGTCGATGTAGCGAAGGAAAAGAGGGGGATGGATACACGTATAGAATTGGAACATGGACTGTTCCACAAAGCCAACAAAAAGGCAGGCATAGCTGGGATCAATACGGGTGCCCATGTCTACACCCTTGATTTGGAGGAAGTGGGAGGAGTCAAAAGTGAAATTATTGAGAGTTAGAACTAATTCTGCTAGATGGAGGAGATTGGTGGTAGAGGGGAATTGGTTAGGTCTGCAATCCCAAAAGACGCGGAGAGTTTTGAGACCTTCCAGGTGGGGGATGGAGGTATATAGGGACTGGACTTCCATGGTGAAAATAAGGCGGGGGGGCAGGGACCATAAAATCACTGAAAATATTCAGAGCGTGAGAAGTTTCACGAACATAGGTGGGGAAGGATTGAACAATGGGGGATAAAACAGTGTCGGGGTATGCAAAAATGAGTTCAGTGGGGCAGGAGCAAGCTGAGACAATGGGTCTACCCGGACAGGCAGGTTTATGGATCTTTGCTAGGACGTAGAAACGGGAAGTGCGGGGTGTGGGAAATATAAGGTTGGTGGCAGTAGATGGGAGATCCCCAGAGCTGATAAGGTTGGTAATGGTGTGGGAGACAGTGGCCTGGTGCTCCTTAGTTGGGTCATAATCGAGGGGTAAATAAGAGGTATCAGCGAGTTGTCGCTGTGCCTCGACCAGGTAGAGGTCAGCACGCCAGACCGCAACAGCGCCCTCTTGTCAGCGGGTTTTATAGTAAGGTTGGGATTGGTGTGGGGGGAGTGGAGAGCAGAGTATTCGGAATGAGTGAGGTTGAAATTTGAGCAAGGTGTAGTGAAGTGGTGAAGTCGAGACGGTTGATGTCCCGTCGGCAATTAGCAATAAAGAGATCCAGAGGAGGCAGAAGACCAGAGTGGGGTGTCCATGAAGAAAAGGAGGGTTGAAGACGGGAGAAAGGGTAATCGGTGGGGGTGGGAGAGTCCTTGCCAAACATGTATACTCGGAGACTGAGCCGGCGGAAGAAGAGAGCGTTATGGCGTACGCGGAACTCGCTGAGTGTGGGTGAAGGGGGACAAAGGCGAGGCCCTTACTGAGGACGGCTCGTTCTGCCTCAGAGAGTGTAAAGTCGGAGATGATGGTACAAACCCAGCACGGATGAGAGCTGGGATCAGAGGAGGGAGGGGGAGGGAGGCTGGTTGAGTCATTGGAGAGGGGAGGGAGATGGAGCCTCCCGAGGTTCCAGCGGTTAACGTTGGGATCTGAGGGAGAGGGGATTGTAGAGAGCTGGTGGTGGAGGGGAGACGGGGGTCACTATCGAAGCATGTGTGGAGTCGCAGTTGGAGGCTGCTCCAACCCCCAACGATGACTCCCTTCTCCTGCTTAAGTTTCCAGCATCTGCCGATTTCCTGGTGTTTCTGTTATCATTCCACCTTTCCAGGATCTGTTTCCCTATCTGCTCCTCCATATACCTGTTACTATTGGGGGGCCCATAAAAACACCCCGTAAATTTATTGACAACTTCCTGTTTCTATCTTCCATCCACAGAGATCCCGTAGACAAACCCTCCATGGCGTCGATTTTTTCTGCAGCCATGACACTATCTCTGATCAACAGTGCCACGCCCCCACCTCTTTTGCCTCCCTCTCTATCCTTTCTGAAATGTCTAAAACCCGATACTTGAAGTAATCGTTCCTGTCCCTGAGCCAGCCAAGTCTCTGTAATGGCCACGACATCATATCTCCAAGTACCGATCCATGCTCTAAGCTCATCCACTTTGTTCACAACATTCCTTGCATTAAAATAGACACATCTCAAAGCGTCGGTCTGAGCGAGTCCCTTCTCTATCAGCTGCCTATCCTCCCTCTCGCACTATCTACAAGCTTTCTCTATTTGTGAGCCAACCTCCTCTTCCCCAGTCTCTTCCGTTCCGTTCCCACCCCCAGCAATTCTAGTTTACACTCTCCCCAGAAGCCTTTGCAACCTCCCCGCCGGGATATTGGCCCATCCCTTTTAGTACAGGTCACACCTGCCTCACAAGAGGTCCGAAGGATCCTGAAATCTGAATCCCTGCCCCCTGCTTCAATGCTTCAGCCATGCATCTATCGTTCACCTCATTCTATTCCTATTCTCACTGTTGCGTGGCACAGGCAGAAATCCCGAGATTACAACCTTTGGTGTCCTTCTTCTCAATTTGCAACCAAGCTCCCTATAGTCTTTTTTCAGGATATCTTCCCTTTTCCTACCTATGTCATTGGTACCAATATGTACCACGACCTTTGGCTGTTCTCCCTCCCACTGCAGGATATCTTGGACGCGACCTTAAACATCCCGGATCCTGGCACTTGGGAGGCAAACTACCATCCGAGTTTCTTTCCTGCGTCCACAGAATCACCTGACTTGCCCACACACTATAGAGTCTCCTATCACTACTGCCTGAGTATAGGCGACGTTTCGGGTCGAGACCCGTCTTCTGGACTGGAAGTAAGACATTAAAAGACAGCGTTAGAAATGGGGCAGGAGAGGAAGAGCTAAATAGAATTAATCAGGTGAAATCATGAGGGGCGAGTGGTGAAACAAAGAGCTGGAGGTCGGTTGGTTAAAGGACTGGAGAAGGGGGAAACTGATAGGATTCTTTCAGGAGGCCTTGGAAGAAAGGGAAGGAGAAGAGGCACCGGAGGGAGCTGATGTGCAGGTTTGGAGATATAGTGAGAGAGCCTTCTCGAACTTGCTATAATTACACCCCTCCACCATTTTCCTTTACCAGCCCGACTCCCATTTCCTTCTCCAACCTTCCCATCATCTTCCTTTGATGCTCGCCCCCCCCCACTCTTCAGTGAAACTGAGAAAAGAGGCATTTTCACGTCCAAAACTCTTTCTTCTCGTCAATCTTGTGACATCCGTTCAAACGATTTCGCAATATCTGGCACGGCCGCAGATGTATAGTTTGAGAGAGAAGCAGGGAACCGGGCGGGCAGAGGACAGTCAGACAGACAGTGTAATTGGCAGGTAGATAGACGGATGGATGGCTAGATAGATAGATGGATCGACACCGAGACAGATAGGGAGATCGTCATGGTGTCCAGAATGAACTATAATCTAAATCTCAGTAAACAGGAGCCAGGCAAGCACAGTGGAAATAAACAAATAAAAATATTTGTTTTTTGCCACGCGGTGCCAATTTCCAGCACTGAGATTGCGGGGCGGTAAAAGATAAATTAGAACATGGGGCTTTGTTCTACCTCTCTATAGCGGGACATATCGGCCGTTCTTTAGATTTTTATCGTACGGGGGCGAGAAAGGGACATGGGCAACAGCATAGAAACAATGAGGGACAGTTCGGCCGATGTAGGAAATGAATTAAATCACCCTTCATTCCCTATTGCTGCAAGGTGTCCAACTGGAAAAACAGATGTTGCTCCTCTCTTCTGTATTCTGCCTCCCGATGGCAGCGGGGAAAGCCGTAGACAGAGAAAACAGTTCTGAATACCAGTGCCTTCAGAATCACAGTGTGACGAAACAGGGAGCTCGAGTCAACCACGTGACCGTGAGGATGTATCCCGTAGTCCGAGCAACTAAACACGGTTGCTGCTGCTGTTTTCTTTTCTCTGTATCTAATGTAGAGCAGACGTCGTTGTGAACACTGAAGGTGAAGCAGTCTTGGTCAACAATTGTGCAACTGAATCGCTGGCTCAATCTCTTACGTCAAACCGAAACGAGGAAAGTCAACACCATACACTAACTTACACTACAACATAACTTCCACTCAACCTTTGCCTTTGCCCTTCTCTATAGATGCATCTGATATGGAGAAAAGGTTCCCACTGCCGAAAACCTGTATGTCTGTAATAACGTTTGAACTTCTGAATGAAGTAACTCCCACTCCTCTGCTTGAAGAGGATGGCAGATTGTCAGCTGATAACCTGTAATGCCTCACGTTCGGCAACTGACTGGTGAAACCCCTGGGCAGAGGCTCCACTGAAATTACCTACATTTCTTACGGGGAGCAGGAACAGCATGATACTCTAATCAGGCCAATGCTACATACAATTGCATCATGATCTTTCCCATCAGTAAGGGAGGTATTCGGAACGTATCGAACACCATGTTATCAGTCTGCTTGTATACCTTCACTGGTGTTTGAACTTCCATCTCCTTGTTTTCCTCTACATGAACTCTCGCGAGAACCCCGAAACTCATTGCGAATATCTCAGCCCTACTCACCCATATATGATTATCAGACAGATCCCTGGCTGCCTTTCAATATCCATTTGCAAATTGATCAGTTTCATCCCAGAACTGACAACCTGCTTCTGCGACGTCTGTCTAGGCACAGTGAAATGCTCTTCTCAGCGTGCCATTCATTTCAGACAATTGAATACATAAGTATATCAAGGTGCTGCGTCAGGAAAAAAAAAATGTTGTGTTGTACTTATAGGGCAAGTGCAGTTCAGTTTGAGAAATAAATAAATCCGACTATCTACCTCAACGTCAAAACGAAATTCCCCAATATTCATTGCTGCTGGTTTCCCCCATAAAATTCGATCCAAACGGAAGTAGCCAATCAGATGGATAATCAACCAATCAATAAGATCCAATTTTGTTCATGCAGCGGACCAGCCCCAAATTTTCTTTCGATTTCATAATGTACCAGCAGCAAGAGATTCTACGCTGAGTCGGGTTTTAATGTTAAAACCTTTATCTTAATTAGTATCTACTTAAAATATAGCATTTTAAACAAGATAAACAGAAGTTAACAGTGATAGACTGCAAGTTAATAAGATTCAATAATCCACGGAATAAATGATGGTAGAAAGATTTATAATCCACATAGAAGTATGTAGAGAGAGGCCGATATGAAGAAATACAGGTTCCAGGCGGGTAAAACGAAAAAACAGTCGCCAAAGATCCTGTCCGTCGATTAATCCACTTAGAAATATCACCAGGTGACAGTCACAGGAATATCGTCCTCAAGTGGTTACCACAGAACACCCCGATTCCAGGTAAGGGCCAAGAAAAGTGATACCACAGAATACTCCAGCAAATCCACACATATGGATTATACGAAGTGACAGTCCACACATTCACTGTGCACTGCGTGCCGATGATCAACCCAAACTTTTCGGCATTGGACAGTATGATCCAACGATTACAGCAACAATCTCTCTCTCTCTCTCTCTCTCTCTCTCTCTCTCTCTCTCTCTCTCTCTCTCTCTCTCTCTCTCTCTCTCTCTCTCTCTCTCTCTCTCTCTCTCTCTCTCTCTCCCCCCCCTGACGTGATAGACCCGCCTCACACAGGTGCTTAAAGAAACACTAACAGTTCAAGCCTAACACCTGTGACAGCGCTCCGTGTAGATGTGCTCGACGGTGTGAACGGCATTACCCTGAGAGAATTAGCCGTATCTCCTAACCTTTTCTATGATTTTACATTCAAGGTCATTTGGATTTTCATATCCTAATGCTACCAATAAATCCACTCTTTAGAAAACCTCTGAAGAAGCTTGTCGAAGTTTTAGATGCCGATTCTAAGGAAGTAGAAGCGCTGTAACGATTTCTTCGTAAGTGCACTCACGTGCTGGACCTGGGACAAATCCTCTGAAATGGTAACAGCAACTTAAATGTGATGACCCCCTCCACCTGTGATCCTCCGATGAGGACTGGTTCTGGGATCCACGGGTTCATCTTCCTGAAACCAATAATCAGCTCCATGGTCTCGCTGACATTGAGTGAGTAGTTGGTACTATTCTGACAGATATTCAGTCTCCCTCCTCTATGCTGATTTGTAACCAGCTTTGACTCATCCAATGAGAGTGGTGTTTTCAGGAAAATTAAATGTGACATTGGAGCTGTGCATAGCCTCAAAGTCAAAAGCACCCAAAAAGATCAAGCAGAGGGAATAAGCATACAACCCTACGGTATACCCGTACTGATGGCTATTCTGGCGATTTGGTTGCGAATCTGAACTGACTGGGGTCTGCAACTGAAGAAATCGAGGATCCAATTGCAGGAGGAGGTACTGACACCAGATTCTTGCAAATTATTGATTATATTTGTTGGATGACATATTGAATGCTGAGCTGCACTGGGTGAACAACATCCTGATGTATGCGTCTTCACTGTCCAGATGTTCCAGGGTTTGAACCTTGTTCTACATTTTGGCAGGAATAATCCAAATAGAACATACATGGTAAATGGTAGGGCATTGAAGAATGCAGTAGAACAGAGTAATCTCGGAATAATGGTGCATAGTTCCCTGAAGGTGGAATCTCATGTGTATAAGGTGGTGAGAAAAGCTTTTGGTATCCTGGCCTTTACAAATCAGAGCATTGAGTATAGGAGTTGGGATGTAATGTTAAAATTGTACAAGGCATTGGTAAGGCCGAATTTGCAGTATTGTGAACAGTTCTGGTCACCGAATTATAGGAAAGATGTCAACAAAATAGAGAGAGTACAGAGAAGATTTACTAGAATGTTAATTGGGTTTCAGCACCTAAGTTACAGCGAAAGGTTGAACAAGTTAGGTTTTTATTATTTGGAGCGTAGAAGGTTGAGTTGGGACTTGACAGAGGTATTTAAGTTTATAATGGGGATAGATCGAGTTGACGTGGATAAGCTTTTTCCTTGGAGGGTAGGGGAGTTTCAAACAAGAAGGCATGATTTGAGAGTTAGGGGGGGAAAGTTTAAGGGTAACACAAGGGGGGAGTTTCTTTTCACAGATAGTGGTAGCTGTGTGGACTGAGCTTCCAGTAGAAGTGGTAGAGGAAGGTTCGGTATTGTCATTTAAAGTTAAATTGGATAGGTATATGGACAGGAAAGGAGTGGAGGGTTATGGGCTGAGTGCGGGCCAGTGGGACTATGTGAGATTAGGCGTTCGGCACGGACTAGAATGTCCGAGATGGCCTGTTTCAGTGCTGTAATTGTTATATGGTTATATGGCTGAGTGAAGAGCCAATGAAATTGAGTCTACTGTGGACCTGCTGTGACGGTTGGTAAACTGGAGCGGATCTGAGTCGTGTCTCAGACAGGAGTTGATATTATTCATCAACAAACTCTGAATGCATTTTATCACAGTGGATGTAAATGCTACTGGACGATTGCCACTGAGGCAGGTAACCACGTTCTCCTCAGGCACCGCTATAATTAAAGCCTGTTTGAAGCAGGCAGGCAACAGAGAGCGTAAGCGAGCGGTTAAAAAATTCGGTGAAAACTGCAGACAGTTATCAGCATGGGTTATTTTTTTCTCGTCCAGGTGCTCAGTCTGGGCCAGATGCTTTTGATCTGTTCACCTTCCTGAGCGATGCTGTCATGTCAGCCATAAGGCAGACATCATACGGTCTTCTAGGGCTTTGGGTGTTCTTAACGTTTCCTCCATGACGGTCAAAGCGAGCCTAGAAGGTATTGAAATCACGTGCAAGCTGTGTCTTAATTCCACCTGTGTCTCTTGGGCTCACCTTGTAGGAAGTGATCGCATTCAAGCTCTGCCACAGCCATTTGTTTTTGCATGAATCACGTGTCAGAAGTTGTTTCAAGGTCTAACACAGAAACTAAAAGCAGCAGAGCTGGTCCAGTGAAGAGACTGCGTGCAAAAAGAAACGAGTTTACTCTCACCCTGGACCAAGAATGTCAGTGTGTCAATTTCCAACATGAAGATGACGGGGCGATGAAATTTAAAATAGACCATGGAGCTCTACTCAGATTCCGTGGAGCCTGAAATATTGTCGGTCTTTAGGACTATATGGTACCGGGGCGAGGAGGGAGCATGGGCATCACCATGGAAACAACGAGAAAATATCCGAATATCAATGGAATAAGAGTTAAAGCATGGTTAACCAGGGAGCTAAGGATCAACCATGAGACCATGCACAAGTATTCAGGAGACGAGTCTTTTTCTCTCTCTCTAACATCGTGGAAACATCATTGCGAACGCTGAAAGTGCGGCAGCCTAGGTCGGTAAATATGTAAAGAAATCGCTGGGTCAATTCCTGACATCAAACCAGGAAAGTCAACTGCTTACGCTAACTTACGTGAAGCTTACATTTCCACTCAACCCATGTCCTCCTAGTTGGATGCGCCCGACATGGAGAAATGGTTTCACTGACAAACACATGCAAGCCGCTCAGAATGATTAAACTTCTGTGTGAAGCAGCGATTACCCCTCCGTTTCAACTGGAAAGTGACAGATTCTCCGCTGATATCCGAAATGTTGTTGGGGGATCCCCTCTGCAGCGGCTCCAATGCAATCACATCCTTTACTCATGGGGAACAGAAACTCAAATCTGACCAATATTATGTATCATTGCATCGGGACCTTTCGCGTCAATGAAGTCAAATATTTCCAATGTACTGAACACCATATCTGCTTTCGCTGATTTTGAAAATTTAATTTTCTTGCCCGTCTCTACATCAACACTCTCGAGAACCCCGTCACCCCAGCCGTACTCACCCGTGGCAGGTAATCACCACATACCTCGATACTGACCTCTGTCTGCCCGTCGCGGATCATTTGACAGACTGATCAATTTCATTCCATAACCGGCAACCTATTGTTTCATTACTGCGAGGATTATCCAGACACAGTGAAAGCATCTTCTTGTGTCGAGTTCGGTTCAGAACATTCAAGGGCACGTCAGGAAAAAAAAAACAACATACAATGCGGGGTTATATGTCCGGTGAAAGTGCAGGTAAAGGCAATGGGAATTTGCAATACTGTGCTGTATTTTCAGTGGAGGTTCAGTTCAGTTTGTCGAGCAAGTCAATAGGACCGTCTACCTCATTGTCAACAACGTTACCAATTCAGTACATCTACAAAACAATTCTCAATGTTGGTAGAAATATAATGAAGCAGATGCTCTGCCGGTTTAAGTATTTTCACCAGTCCGAGGGCCATGAGTACGGTACATGTTCCAACCATGTGACGGGCCGCATCAAATTGATGCACATACAAAATGCTGCGGGAGCTCCGCAGATCCGGCAGCATCCATGGAAATGAACAAACATTTGACGTTTCAGGCCGCGGCTGTTCAGCAGGCTTGGGAAGAGGTGGGAAGATGGCAGAATTAGAGAGCTGTGGAGGGAGGGAGGAGATGACAAGCTAGAAGGCGATAGTTGGTCAGGTGGACGGAGTTGGAGGACGAAATAATGCTGGGAAATAATAGGCGGAAAAGGCAAAGGAAAAGATAGCCTTTGTTAGGAGAAGGGTTTGGATACTAGGATAAAGGGTAGGAGCAGGGCCACAGGGTGGGGGAGGATGGGAGGTTAAGCGATCGGTCAGGAGAAGAAGTAGAAGACCAGAGGACTAGAAGAGGGAAGGGTAAAGAGAAAATTGGAAGTTAGGGAATTCGATGCTGATATCTTCAGAATGGAGGCTACCTAGACTGAAAATGAGATCTAGCTCATCCAAACTTAGAGAGGCCTCATTATGGCAGAACAGGAATCGATGGACCGACATGTCGAAGCGGGAATGGAGATAGGATTTGAACTCGTTGTTCCATCGGGAATTCTACCTTTCCTGATGGAGCTGAGGTTCTCGACAAGATGATAACATTTCATTAAAGGTCTGCATGCGTTCGGTATCTACATAAGCCTAGATGCCACAGTTGTTTATGGTTCTTCAGTATATTACAGGTACGTACAAACAAGATATTCTTTTTACTATCTCTATTACAAGATCCATAACCGAAACAATTTCCAAAACCAAGCAGAGCAGCCCAATGACAGTTTAAGATTTGTCTATTGTGATAAAGTCTATGGAGTCTAGGAGTGGACAGGATCAAGAATAACAATCATGAAACCGAGAGATGAGCCTGCGATTGTTTCACAACAACATTCACTGACTTCTCCAATCGTCATTTCTTCACCTTTGAAATGTTGCAATTTCGTGTCAAGCTATCCACACCTCATCACAATTGGGATTCTACTTCAATTGCATCATGTTTATTTTTACCCCAGCTGCTGGAAGACACGTCAGTCTTGTGCAATATTGAATATTCAGTGTGGTGGAGCGAGTATAAATGAATGGCCGTGGAGATTCATCAGCTCAGAGTTTCTTCAGCGAGATCGCGGGCAGCTGGAAGACAGGCTGAATCTCACACAGCATGATAGAAACGCTTTACCGTGTGAGAAAGATATACTTCGTGATCATTGCCGTTATTGGTGTTTCTGGTAAGAAAAGAGGCGAACTAACATATGCTGTTCTGTATGCGCGGTCTTTGGACGGTGAGTTACCGACAGCGTTGTGATGCCGGTATATCAATAAGTGCGGGGCAGACATTGTGACAAAACTCTGTGTTCATTCAGAAGTTCCCTTTCAGTTTAATCCGTGACCTCGTCTGAAAAATAAACCGGCAGCTGAAAAAGCTGCAGAGCGGAAGATAGAGTAGATAGATCAGTTCTGCGGATTCACAGTTGTGATTTATCAATGCAAATCCTTTGTCTAAGTCAACTCCGATAATCGAGCGCGCTCGGCACCTTTACGGGCTACTGGGTGATATTCCTTATCAATAGCATAGCATGCTTTACGTTCAGAGTTATCAAATTGCACTGTGTGCTTTCAAAAAATTGCTTCAATTTTGACGGGATCGTGGAAGCGGATCGCCGGCGAGATTCACGGGAGATCAGTAGTCATCACTTGTGAGTTAGACTCCGAACAATCGTGAGATTCCAAAATTCAATGAAGGGTCTGTTTGCGTTTTAGTGAACCAAGGTTTGTTTCCATGTCCTACGATATGCGTAGTGAAGAGGAGTTAAGAGCGAATCCAGCGCTGTCTGTTGGAGGTCAGACGGGGTAAGGTACAGGCGATACTCCGCTCTGGAACAATAGGTATTGCAGCATTTGGAGTAATGCTTCAGTAGTTTTGGAGCAACCTCTAAAAGAGCAAAAATTTTTGAAAAAACACACATTGGGTTTCCTTTGGAAATTGGATGCTTTAAGCACTAGCGTTAAAAATACACGCGAAAGAACTTCCCGATTGCAATCGACCAAGGTCAAGCGTAGTTGCAGAATTTTAACGAAGGGAACCAACAGGGTCCCGGTACGCGGATGGCAAACGGGAGTTGAGAAGGAGACGAAGTCATGCGAAAGGGAGACAGAAGCACAGGGAGCGGGGCTCCGCCCTGTGGGGCGATTCCAGAACGTATGTGACGGATGCGCAGCAAACATCGTCGCCGAGAACTTGCCGAGGAAACCAAGGTTTGTATACTGCGTATGTTAATCAAAATGGCTCCTTTGTTTGTTAAAAGTAAAATTGCTTCTTTGTTGTGCTGACTGGTGAGACAGTGTTTCTTGCAGAGCATTCTCGAAGCCTCTCGCAGTTTGTTTAGCTTTAGAATTGCTGATAACGGGGATTGTATTCATTTGTTAACCGCTGGGGTTGAATGTTATTTTGTCTTTGGGTGTGGGAGCTGGGTTTTCGCGGTCTTTTCGGGGAGTCAGGGAGAAGACGCGGAAGGAGGTGGACGTGTGCCGCATTCCTCGGTTGATCACTGCGGGTGGTCCCAGGTGCGAGTTCGTGGAGGTCGGAGGAGAGCGACAAGGAGTCGAACGGTTCGATGACTGAGCTCCAGCAATGTGCACTGAATTGACTGAACTCTGATAAGTTTTGTCGCCTTTTCTTTATTTTCTTTTTCTCCATATATACTGCATCATTTGTAATCAGGTATTTCTAGTAAAATCCTTAAAGAGTATTCTATCACTGTATCTGGTGTGAGCTTGATATCGTGTGTGCGACACTGCAATAACTTGTTTTCCACAGAATCTGCGCATACGGGAGGCGGGGTTTGGCGGGTGGCTAGGATATTTCCCTTAGACGTATGCCAGCCTGTTGAGGAAACGTTACATTTGTATATGTCAAAAACCTGATGGTTGGGGATTTGTAATGATCTATCCAAACCATTCAGCGATTCGTTGACAATACCTCCTTCCCAAACCCTGCTCCTCATCCAAGACCGAGTACTGTTACCATTCTCCCAGCATGCATGCTGTTGGAAGAGGAATCTGCGAGTCCGGCTTTACGCTTTTTAAACTCCACAAATGCGTTGTCTGCAAACTTTGATTGTTCTCAATTTTCAGCACATCTCTGCGCCGAGACCCGTGGAGCGGCGTGACAATAATTCACTCATTCTTTCTGTTGTTTCTCCAGTGAATTTAGTGGCGATTGTGATCCTGTCTCGAGGAAAGTGCGGCCTCTCCACCTGCACCACTCGCTACCTGGTGGCCATGGCAACGGCAGATTTACTAACCATCAACTTTCAAGCTATATTGGGGCGGGTCCGTAGTTACTACTTCCCCATATGCAGTGTGAGCTACGTCCCGTTCAGGGCTGCCACAGACTGTTCTGTCTGGTTCACCGTCACCTTTACGTTTGATCGGTTTGTCGCCATCTGTTGCCAAAAGCTAAAAGCAAAATATTGCACCGGGAAAACTGCGGCTGTAGTTTTGTCAACAACCGGCATTCTTTTCTGTTTTAAAAATGCGCCCTATTTCTTTATGTATCGACCTATGAAAGTGATTGACAATATACCGTGGGGCTGCATTCGTAAATCGAGTTACTATACGGATCCCGGCTGGGTGGGATATAGCTGGCTTTCGACCGTCCTAACGCCATTACTCCCGTTTGTCTTAATATTACTGCTCAACGCTCTGACAATCAGACACATTTTAGTGACTAGTCGCGTCCGTAAGGGGCTGAGGGGTCAGAGCAAGGCGGAGAACCGCAGTGACCCGGAGATGGAGAGCAGGAGGAGGTCTGTGATCTTACTTCTCACCATCTCCGGAAGCTTCATCATCCTGTGGTCGGTAAAAGTTGCCGAATTCCTTTACTACACCATTACTGGACAGGATCAGAATAGTTACAACGATTCGGAATACATATTTCAACAAGCAGGATACATGCTAATGATACTAAGTTGCTGCACAAACACGTTTATTTACGGGGTAACACAGTCCAAGTTCAGAGAGCAGTTCATCAGCGCAGTGAAATATCCGCTCACGTCTATTATTCAACTAATTAACAAACGAACTATCTAAGTTCTTCACAGAGGCTGTCGCAGTTTTTGTTTTTCCATCTCGACACGACAGAACTGACGATCATCGGAGAAGGTGGCAGCTGCGAGAGTGGTTGAGAGCCCGAGCGAGACCCAGATCCGGAACAGGCTCTTCGGCAACTACAGCCGGCGGCTTTCACCTCCCACCGGTCATTAAACTCAAACCACCTTCTGTTTGTATGTTTCACCACATTCCCGCTGCCGTTACCCTCACACGTCTATCGATAATAAATCCCACCCTCCAGTGTAAATGCTTACCGTGCAAGTGATCGGGATATCCGTTGCTTCTCGTTGACGGAGAGGAACGGGAGCACCGAGCGGAAACACTGCCGGCACAAGGAGAACGGGCGGAATTCACACTGAGCGCACTGGAGACCAGCTCGGGACCGCTCCGTGCTCGCAGTGAGTAGACAACACCGCAGTGAGATTGAACTGTTCGCATCCAACATAGGATCGGCTCGTCCGCCAACACGCTTTGAGCATTCAACGCCCAGACCGAATTAAACTGTGATGTGTTGGATAGTTTCTGGATTCTCTTTGTATTTTCTCCTTTCGTCGTCTTACTGGTCTTTTATTATGCATCTTATTAGTTATCTGTTAACCACCTGATCCTATATTGCCACAGAGGGAATGGAAATTCCAACAACAACCTGTTTGAATGTCTGCAGCTCCCTCACAGATCCTTTCCCTCCCCACTCCACAATGCACTCGTCGACTTCATCTCCCTATTCCTTTCTATCCCTCACCATTCTCTCAGCCCACTCTAACCACACCGTCTACCCTCCCACCCCTCGGACTCATCCCTTCATCCTCTCGTAGTCCCCTCTCCCTAGTCTCCTTCCGCTTGCCCCTGTCTCTCTCTTCCCACGTCCACTTTCTTTCCCTCTCACGTCTTCCCTCCCCTTTCAGCCTTCAGTCCTCCTCAATCCAATTTAATGGTCATCTATCCATATATGAATACTCATGAATACAGCTAGATGAGACAGCGTTGCCACGGGGTCAAGATGCGAACACACTTTACCAAAACTCACACACACTAAGCACACACATGTTCATGATGACGTAGTAAGAGTCCCAAGGCCCACCCTCCCACTACACGACCACCTCACCTCCCGTGACGTCACGGACGAATGCGTACGGCAACAATCCCAAAAATAATATCAGTAAAACACACAACGACGCAGGATAGACATAGTTTAACATTGGACTCCCCAGTCCACAGATATCTTCTGCAGACTGTCTCCCGAGGCCCGCTAGACGACCGACTCCTACCAGGCGAATCCATGGCTTTGAGACCCAGTCATCCCATTTACAAAGCAGAACGAGACATATATATTCCAGACCCACTCTGATTGAGTTCAGCTTGAAATTTCATAGGGAGGAAGTAAAGTCTGCTGTAGCAGTGTTTCAGTGGAGTAAGGGGAATTACTGTGTTAAGTGAGAGAAGCTGGCCAAAGTCAATTGGAAGGAGCTGCAGGCAGGGATGTCAGCAGGATAGAAATGGCGTGCAGAGAGCGAGAGAGACTGGGGAGAGGGGGTGATTAGTCAGTGACAGCAGAGGGTGAGAGACTGGGGCTATGGAGAGAGTAACGGAGGGGTGGAGAGAATCGGAGGCGAAAAAGAGTGCGGTGAGAGAGAGACTGACGCATACATGGTGGGGATAGGGAAAAGCCTGGCAGTCCAGACAAGGGTGACAGGGAGACTTTGGAAAGAGTAAGACGAATGGGGCGGAAATACTAGTGGGAAAGGAGACTGGGAGAGAGAGCCGAAGGGAGAGACACGGGGACAGAGAGTCGGACGCGAGAGAGAGACTGGGGGAGGTTACGTCATGGAGGGAGATTGTGGAAGAGACGGAGCAGTCAGGGAGCGAGTGCCTGGGAGTAGCGAGAGAGAGAGACTGGAGAGAGGGAGAGACTGTGGACGGAGGCGATCTGGAAGAGACTGACTGGATGACTGGAGCGCTGAAGAGAATGAGACCGGGGCGGGATGTGGTGACGAGAGAGAGAGAGAGAGAGAGAGAGAGAGAGAGAGAGAGAGAGAGAGAGAGAGAGAAGGCAAAGAGGAGTAGAATGCACAGCGAGCAGGGGAGGAGAAATACTAGATCAAAAGACAGGGGGAAGAGAAACTGCGGAGAGAGAACTTTTGTGGAGAGATAGACTGGGGGGCGAAAGAGACAGGAAGAGAAAGACGGCACAGTAGTGCCAGCGGAGTAAGGGACACAGAGATCCTGGGGTGAGAGAGAGACTGAGGGTTAGAGGGAATGACTGTGGATTAAGACGAACTGAGGAGGAGGAGACGGGGAAAGAGAATGTGGAACGAGAGAGACGAGGGCAGGGACACTTGGGAGCGATAGAGACGAGGAGAAGGCGGGCGAGAAAAACGAGTGACACAAAGGGTCAGAGTAGATAAGATGTGGAGAGAGAGAGTTGGAGGCGAAAGAGAATGGAGAACACTGCAGGAAGAAACGGGAGGGTGTGAGCCTACGGTGAATAGCGAGAAAGATAGAGAACTAGAGACGGAACGAAGAGACTGGGAGAGAGAGAAAATCAGGGAGTGAGTGAACCTACGGGGAATAGCGAGAAAGATAGAGAACGGAATGAAGAGACTGGGAGAGAGAGAAAATCAGGGAGACAGAGGCTCCGGATTGCTGAGAAGACGGAAAGTAAGGAGGGAAATTGAGACGGGGAGAGACACTGAAGATTGAGAGAAAGAGCAACGGGAGAGAACGAGAGAGTGGACTTGAATGGGGCCAGAGGGCGGGCTGTGGGTAGAGACCTGGGGAAGGGATGGTCAGAAAGTTCGGAGCGTGGAGGGAAATTGGGGTAGGAAAAGTTCTGGAAGGAGAGCAGGTGAAATAAAAAAGATTGGGATGGTGGGATTCTAGATGCAGAATGCAAGTAAGTGTCGGGGAGATGGAGAGGAGAAAGGGTGAGAGAGAGAGACGCGTGGGAAAGGCGGACTGGAGAGAGCGAGACCAGGTTATAAAAGAAGAGAAAGAGACGGGGAGAGAGAATATCGTTGGAAGACGAGACCGGAGACAGTAGCGAGTGATTTTTTGGTGGCCGAGGAGGGTTGCAGATAGAGCTCAGGGTTGGAGAGAGACGCAGATGAGTGACTGTGAGGTGAGACAGACTCGGAGAAAGCCTGGTGGAGTGACACGAGAGACTAGATGTCAGAGAGAACCGGCAGAACAGGAGACTGGGGGAGGGAGATAGAGAGACTGGGGGCTGAGACTCAGACTGGGATGAGGGAGGATGGGGCATTGTGAATCAGAGGTAAGGCTTATGTACCGTGATTCATTAAAGGGTTTTCATATCCGCACGCCATTTTAGGATTGCACAGGTTCCATTATAAAATCCCTCTGAAACATCCATCCAACCCTTTATGTCTCGGTCTGACCCCCCCACCCCCTCGTTCCCTATCACATTGTTCTCACTCTCGACCCCATGTCACGATCACCCTCACTTCCATTCCCGACCACCCGCAACTCCATCCTCTCCTCAAACCCAGCCCTCATACTCTCTTTCTCTCCGACCCTCCGCAGGAATCGCCTTCCTTGCCCTCTGTGGCGCCTCTTGTCTTTCCCGACCGGGCCGGTGCTTGCGCGCTAGTGTCAGGAGGGCGGAGGGAGGCGGACGGGAGACAGCCAGCCCTCTTTCCAGTCTGCAGTCGGATTTAGGATCGCAGTCGGACCGCAGTGCAGCCGACAGCCGGGCCGAACTGGAGGTGGGTAGTGTCCAAGAGGAAACGTCCCCTCCCTGAGAGAGATTCTGGCCGTTCATGCACCTTCAAGTACCCGGGTTCATCCTCCACCCTCCCGATCCATTCTACTCCTATTTAATACTGCGATTCGTCGGGGCC
Organism: Hypanus sabinus; assembly: GCF_030144855.1. Classification (NCBI taxonomy): domain Eukaryota; kingdom Metazoa; phylum Chordata; class Chondrichthyes; order Myliobatiformes; family Dasyatidae; genus Hypanus; species Hypanus sabinus. Next base: position 31,007 of record NW_026781227.1, on the reverse strand, counting down.
TATCCACATCCGGACAGAAAACGCCTCTCTCCCAGGCGGTGAGGTTTCTGAAGGATCGGGAGCATCCCGGGAATGTGTACGGAGTGGCCTCGCTTGCGAGGCGTTTCGGGTTCATAGGCCCGGAGGCCGAAGAGTCTGTGGGAAGGTGAGGGAAGGTTGGAAATTTACCTCACCTCCGTGATCCATGTGGGAGAGCCGGCCCGGTAGGTAGGTGTTCAGAAGTCTAGGCAGTCGTGTGTTTGGCCGTGTTCCTGGGCTCGGTGATTCCGTAGCCTGGAGGTCAAAGGAAGGTTGAAGTGAAAGCATGGGAATGCGGGGCTGAGCCGTTAGGGGGAGCTACTGGATGGAGGGAAGGGGCGGGGAAGGTCGATTTGTCATTGTAACCATTTATGGAATAACACAAATTTAGCACTTGTGAAAAATACAGGAAAATTCGTATTTTAGTGTGCTTCACTCTGTACTGGCACCCACCTTTCGTAAACGGGGACACACACTGATCCCAGAGGCCTGTGTCAGTACCAAAATAATGCCACCATCTCGCTATCTCCCCAGCCTCGTGTCACCCCAATCTAACCCCACTGTCCCGTTATGTCATAGCTTATTCCCCAGAGCCCTGTGTCAGTCCTGAAACTAATCCCGCTGCCCCGCTCTCTCCCCCCACCATCGTGCCAGTTCCCAAACGAATCACGGTACCGCGATCTCTCCCCACGAACCTATGTCAGTCCGCGAATCAATCACACTGTCCTGCTATCTCCCCATAGGCCCAAAGTGTCCAAAGTAATGAATTGGCCAAATGTAATTATGATGCTCTAGACTGGAATCTCAGATCTAAAACTGGGAACGGATGCATCCTGGAAAATGCACAACGGAAATGAAAAGGTATTTTAGGTAGCACCTGCATAGCGTTCTGGATAGGTGGAGGAGCCATGTTTGACGGAGATGTGGATCATCTGGTCAAGTGAAAGAAAGAAGCTGACCAGGTTTAGAAAGCGGGGATGGGACACGGCTGTAGAATTACAAGGCAGCCAGGGACGAACTGAAGAATGGAATGAGGAGAACAAGGAACCTCTACAGGAGGCCTACAATAGGATTAAGGAAAACCCCTCGACACTCTCGATGTGTGTGAAGAAGAGAGTGACTAGAGTGAGAGCAGAACCGGTCAGTGATAGAGATGAAACAGACGGCTGGAGCTGGTGGAGGTGGGACAAGTCCTTAATGAGGACTTCACTTCAATTTTCACCAGTGAGAGATCCTGGCGTTTGTGAGGAAGGGTCAAACGGGCTTATGTGTGACAACAGGACGAGGTTAGAAAAGAGGATGTACAGGAATGATTGAAAAACATTCGGATAGATAAGTCTTCCTGTGTTGTTGCGAGAAAGCCCAGGTTACTGTGGGAAGCGGAGGAAGAGATCGTTGCGCCCTTGGCGATTATCTTCGCGTTATCACTGTCGCACATGCAGTATCGGTGCACTGGAAATGGAAATATTATCCATTTGCTCGGGAAAGGGTGTAAGGATACCCTTGTAAATTATAGCCCAGGGAATCCTACTTCAGTGATTGGCAGATTATTGAAGAACATTCTTAGAAACCGAATTTACAGGTTTTGGGAGACCCTGATTTCGGAGAGTCAAAATGGCTTTGGGAGAGGCAGATCATACCTCACGTGCCTGGTTCATTTCTGCGAGGATGTGACAAAGCACATTGGTATAGGTAGAAAAGTTGATCTGGTATAAATAGATTTTAATAAGGCATTTGATACGGTTAACCATGGTAGGACCGTTCATAGCATCAGAAGGTTTGGTATCCAGGGAGAGTTGGCTGGTGGATTCAGGACTGACGCCCACGCAAGGCAGACTATAGTTGTGGATGGAGCGTTTTCTCCCTGGATTTCGGTGACCAGTGGTATTCTGCACGGATCAGTTTGAGACCCCCAGCTTTTGGGTTTTTATGAATGATTTTAGAAGGTCGTCACCAATTTCATCTGGACGGTGACAGGGCGCAGAGCTGCCCTGAGGAGTTACAGATGGAGCTCAATCCGAATGTTACGGAGTGATTCTCTTTAGGAGAATGGATTTGAAGACAGAGGGACTACTTGCTCGAATCAACCGAGCGTCGCACATTAGTACAGGTTCCACAATGGATAAGACTTTCTCCAATAAGCCGAGGGCCGCTCATCGCTACGAGACCCACAATCGGCACGGAGGAGAAGAAGGAAGTGTGATTGACAGGTGAGCTGGACCACATCCGCTGTTCTCCACATAATCATAGAGACGATTGTCTCATGAAAACAGTTGAACTCGGCTCTTCTGCTTGGAGCGCTGGAGGATGAGAGGTGACCTGATAGAGGTGTACAGGGTGATGAGAGTCATTGATCATGTGGATAGTCAGAGGCTTTTTCCCAGAGCGGAAATTGTTGCCACAAGCGGACACAGGATTAGGGTGCTTGGGTGTAGGTACAGATGAAATATCAGGGATAGGTTTTCTGCGCAGAGAGTGGTGTATGTGTGGAATGGGCTGCCAGCAAAGGTGGTGGGGGCGGATACAATAGGGTCTTTTGAGAGACTTTTGGATAGGTGCATGGAGCTTAGAGAAATAGAGGGCTATGGGAAACTCTAGCTAATTTCATCTTACTTTGGATGCCCTCTGTAGCCTATTCTGTGAAATGGCAAGCGCAAAACTATTATTACCAGGACAGATATTTGAGTTCCCCGGCAATCCTACAGCAATTTGGGTCCATGTTGCAAATGCTCAGCATGTGCACCAATACTTGTATCTATACACTGACACAGAGGAAATTCAGAGAAGAGCTGAGGAATGGAATGAAGTACGTGTTTACATTAAATGGCCATCTGTGTAGATAACGCCCGTGTCTACTGATAATTCAGCGGAGTTTTCAAATAAAGACGTTTTACAATGAACCGGTTTGGCAAATATGTCATTAATTCAAACAATCATATGCCTGGTCATCCGGGAAATGCAGAATTCGCAGAGTTGATGACTTCATGCAGTTCAGGTAGGCAGCAATACAAACTCTCAATGCTTCTGGCGTGATTGTCACTTTGGTTGAAGTATGTTCCAAACTATCACAGACACTCGACTGTCACAAGGACAGGGATGGCTCCAGGAATTTCCGGGGTTCAGATGTTTCAAAATGGGCAGATTCGGGTAACAAACTGGAAAGTGAGTGCGATGGGAAACCAGGGATATTATCGCAGCTGCAGATACGGAGGGCAACAGTGAGACAAACAGAGATATGTGATCACCTCATTTGGATTATTCTATGCAGCCGCCCCTCCAACAAAAAAAAAAAAAAAAAAAAACCTGCAACGGGAACAGTGAGGAACCGATCGGGAAGCGGGACTTGGACATTTGCCATGTTATTGACATGGGTAACTGAAACTTCCACAATATTATTTGGCAACTCCCCAAGGTGAAAAGTTTCGGTACCGCATAATGTCTCAGTTGCGTCCAGGAAGGATTAATGTCACTATAAGAAGACAGGTGGACTAGCGAATAGTCCGTACCGGATCTAATATTAGAAAAGGAAACGAATCAGGTGACAGATCTTTCCGCGGCTCAGCATTACAGAACAACAGGGCACAACTCCCCTCCACTTACCTGGACCAGGGAGCATGGGAACTATTTAATTGGGGATCAGCGAATTATGGTGCTACCTGGCAGGAACTTGGAAAGGTAAACTGGGAAATGATCTACTCAGGGAAATACGCAACAAATATGATGGGATTGTATTAGGAGCACTGACATACGGTTCAGTATAGGTTGTCTCCGTGAAGCAGGGAAAGGATGATAGCGTAAAGTAACTCTGGGTGACAAGAAAGTTGGAACAACTCCTCAAGAGGAAGAAAGAACGATACTTAAGGATTAGATAGAAAGAATCAAGTAAGGCTATAGCGGGTCAAAATGTAGAAAGGAAAAAAATTAACAATGGAGTTAGAAGAGGTCGAAGGAGACTTGAGAAGTTCTTGGCGAATTGCACTGTGAAGAACAGGCGGAGACTGGAGAGAGTCTGGGCAGATCAGAGGAAAACTTGTATCTGGAGTCCAAAAAGGCAGTGAAGCTCCTCACTGAATACATTGATGAATGTGAACACAGCTCGAACATGCCGACGCTCAGAAAGAGGATGCGCTGTAAACTTGGAAAGCATTATGATAGATGATTCCCCGTAACCGGAAGGGATATAGTCCAGGTAATTTGGGAAAGCAAGCGGAGATATTCCTGAGCTTTTGGACAGGATATTTGTATCTTCGCTGGCCACGGAAGTAGAACTAGATGACTTGGGGGGTGGGGGGAGGGTGGAAAATGTTATTCATTTGTTGACGAAAGATAATAGGGATACTTCCAGGAATTACAGACCAGGGAGCCTTACATCAGTAGTGTGTAAACTACTGGAGAGGATTACTGAAGAAGGAAATTATGAATATTTGGAGAAACGTTGTCTGGCTACATGGAATGTTGTCCTTTATGAGTCAGATTGAATTATTTGAAAATAATTGAAAATAAAACCAACAGATGAACCAGGACAGTCGATGTGGGTGCATAAATTCTGGTCAGGTGTTTGATCAGTTCCCCATAGTAGACTCACTCAGAAAGTCAGGAGGCGTGGGATCGAAGGGAACCTGGTTGCGTTGATTCAGATTTGGCTTCCTAACTGAAGGTAGATCATGCAGTAGATAGGGTGAATTCTTGTTGGAAGACAGCGGACAACCGTGTTCCGCACGGAGGGTCGAAATTGTGGTACAAGTTGCAACTCTATTTTGGACTCTGCAGTTACAGTGTTCCGAGAATCAGGGCTGAGGGAAATAACCGATTTAATCTGATCACCCAGCAACTGCTGGAAAGTTAATGGAATTAGAGTTGACGATGTAAGCAAATCGCTGAACTAGTGACTGCTCCGGCACGTTATCTTAACTATCCCGTCATTTACATATTACGTAAAGATGCTAATTTATGGAAATAGGGCTGAAAACGTAAGCAGATCGCTCAGCTATTGACTGAACCGCCACGTTATCTAAACTGACCTGTCATTAACATATTACAGGACAGATGCTACAATGACTTCAAAGCAATCATTTCCGGTGGAGCCCTACAACTTAAAAACAAAATTTCAAAGTGTTCAGCAGCAGGTTTTTCTGCTTATTAAAATAACTAGCCTTCCAAAATGCCAATTCCAAATTCCCAATTCAAGTACACACCAATTTATCTGAATGCCAATTTACCTCTGAATCGTGGTTTTATCATATCGGGTGTAGATACACTCACATTTCGATCTATTTAACCCTGAATCCACATGGCCGGTGTGGAATCCGTGTCTCCGTCTGAAATCAATAATAAATGAAACATACAGAACTACACAAACTGAAAACGCAACGAAGGCGAATCAAATATTCGGGCTGACACTTGTCTTCCTTCAAAACCATCGCAGTCAATTAGAGAATACAGAATAAACAACTTCCAAAGCTTCCATCCTTTATCATCTCACATCTGCGCTTCCATCCTTCATCATCTCACATCTGCGCTTCCATCTTCTCACGCTGTAACCATCCATTAACTCCGTCTCCATCCTTTAGTATGAGCAAGGACAGAGGGAGCAGACAGTATCAACGACTTTCTGGATTGGTTGGTGCTGTGAGACATTAAAGCTCTAACCCAGATACACAGTTAGACAGCCAAAGGAAACCACCGCACAGAAACAGGGTCTTCAGCCCGTCAGGTCAATGAGGAATTATTTAAACTGCCATCGACCTCACCAGGAACGTGGCCATCCATATCCCAGTACCTATCCAGTCATCTCTTAAACGTTCACATCGGAATCTCAATAACCATTTGTGTTGGCAGCACTGTCTACTCTCTGGAGTCCATCTGGGTGAAGAAGCTTCCCCTCCTATTTTCCTTAAACATTTCACATTTCACCCTTCACCCATGATCTCTGGTTGTATTCTCGCCCAACATCAGGGGAGAAAGCCCGCTGGCATTTACACTCTCTATACGCGTCTTAATGTTGTATAGCTCTATCATAATCTCCCCTCTGTCTTCTACCTGCTCGGGAATACAGTGCTAACATACCGAATCGTTCCTTTTAATTCAAAACATCCAGGCCCGGCAATAGCCGTATAACTTTGTTCTGTATTCGTTCAAACGAATTTATATCTGCACTGTTGGTAGTTGAGCAAAAACACAACAATATTCCAAATTATGCCTCAATAATTTTTTAAACAGCATCGACATAACACCCCTACTCCGGTACTCAGTACTTTCGTCTCCTTTTTTTTTGCGACGCTTTCTAACTGTGCAGCCACTTTCATTGAATTATGGACCTGCATTCCCAAATTCGTTTGTTCTATCGTACTCCCCAGTGCCTTGTTTCTCATTGTGTCAGATCAACCCTGGCTGGTCCTCACAAAGTGCAACATCTAACACTTGTGCATGTGTTATATTCGACCCGCCGTTTTTCAGCCCGTTGTTCAAATTGGTCCAAATCCCGCTTAATGCTCCGTTAGTCTTGCTCACTGAGGAGAAAGAGACTGAGGAATGTAAAGAGACGGCGGCGAGAGTCTGAGAAGGACGGGAGGGAAAGAGGCAGCCGAGATTTTAGGAGAGGAGAAACGGCAGTGGGGGAGAGAAACTGAGCGAGACCGGGTGGGGCGGGGTAGAGGCAGAGACCGAGGGCTTAGAGAAAGACCAGGGGGAGGGAGACCGGGGAAATCGAGAGATCTGGAGTGAGAACAGATATTTGTGACGTGGAAAGATCAATGTGAGGAGGAAGATTGGAAGAGAACTCGGAAGGATCCGAGACAGGTGTGGCTATGAGTGAAAGAGGGTAGGAAGAGAAATTGGCCCGGGGGTGGTTTGGGGAGACTGGTGGATACAGAGAGACGCGAAATTAAAATATTTGTAAGGGTAATAGACACAACGGGTTGAGAGAGAGACTAGGATGAGGTCGGAAAGTGTGAGTCAGAGAATACTGTCCATAAATGCACTGAGCGATTAGAGGTCTTTCCTTCCTGCAGGGAATTCTGGGATTACAGCGCTTCCATTCTAAAGTCCTTCAGAAACAAGCAACCCGTGTCATCTCGCTGACCTCTCTCACCACGCCTGCTTAACCACTCTACTTCCCACACCGTATCTGCGATCTCGCTTTCCTAAACTGGTCTTCGCGGTCTTCACCCTCTCTCTGTTTCTGTGATCACATCCATTGGCTCCTGTTACGAACGCCGCAAAGTAGTATGCTGAAACATACTGAGTCATGTTAGTAAAGCGACATTCTGGACAATTGACAGAGTGGGATCTTATCCCCAGTTCCCTCTACCCATCTATCGGCTGTATAACCTGCATTGTCTACCGTGGCCTGAAGAGCATTACCATAAAGAATAAGTATCCCTGCCCCTTATCTGCCTTTGAGCCTTTGAGCCCCTTCACGGAGCCACAATGTTCTCCAAGTTGGACCTGCGGAGTGTCTATCACCTGGTCAGGATAAGGGAGGGAGATGAGTGGGAAAACAGCTTGTAACACCCCTCTTGGTCATTTCGAATACCTGACCATGCCATTCGGCCTCATCAATGCCGCCGCTGTCTTCCGAGCCCCGATAAACTATGTCCTTACGAAATTTATTAACCGTTTCGTTTTCTTTTATTTGGACGACATCTCAATCTTCTCCCGTTATCTCCAGGATCACACGCAACATGTCCGTCAGGTTCTTCAGAGGCTTTTGGAGAACAAGCTATTCGTTAAGGCAGATAAGTGCAAGTTCCATGCCCGTTCCGTCAGTTTGCTGGAGTACATCATTGAGAGCGGGCAGTTGAGAGCGGATCCCGAAAAGATCCGGGCGGTGGCCGAGTGGCCAAACCCCACGACGCTTAAGCAACACCAGCGATTTCTGGGGCTCGCACATTTCTACCGTCGCTTCATCAGGGATTACAGCCTGGTGGCAGCGCCCCTTACTCGACTCACCTCTCCTGAGACCCCTTTTCACTGGACCCCCGAAGCGGACTCGGCCTTCTCGGAGCTGAAGATGATTTCACTTCCGCTCCCATCCTGGCCCAACCTGACCCGTCTGGTCAATTCATTGTGGAAGTCGACGCCTCCGACTCTGGGGTGGGAGCGGTCCTCTTCCAACGCTCCAGCCCAGACCAAGAGCTCCCATCCCTGCGCCTCCTCCTCTCGCCGCCTAAACTCCGCCGAATGGAACCACGACGTAGGGACCCGGGAATCACTGGCCGTCAAACTCGCTTTGGAGGAGTGGAGACACTGGCTGGAGGGCAATGAACATCCATTCATCGTCTGGAGGGACCATCAGAACCTCGCATACATCAAAACTGCTGAACGCCCGACCTCCCGCCAAGCACTTTGAGCATTATTTTTTGGCCGTTTCAGATTCACACTCGGCTATCGTCCTGGTTCCAAGAACGGGAAGCCCGATTCTCTCTCCCGTCAATATGTCTCCGAGTAGGGTCTCCCGAACCCCGATACCATCCTTCCACCTTCCGGTGTGGCGGCTGCCCTCACCTGGGAGATCGAATCCATAGTCAGCGAGGCCCAGCGGACTCAACCTGACCCAGGGAATGGACCCGCCAGTCGTCTCTTCGTGCCCGCCGCTCTTCGGTCTCAGATTCTCCAGTGGGGGCACACTTCTCGTTTCGCCTGCCATCCCGGGATCGATCGGACTCTGTCCCTTCTGAAGAGACATTTCTGGTGGCCCTTCATGGGTGCCGACACTTGCTCCTTGGTCTCTGCCTGTTCTGTGTGTGCCCGTGTAAAAGCCTCACACCGACCACCTGCTGGATTGCTTCGTCCCCTACCTTTCCCGAGCCGCTCGTGGGCTCACATTGCGCTGAATGTCATTACGGGACTACCCCCTTCACATGGGATCACTGCCGCACTCACCGTGATGGACCGCCTCTCCAAAGCTGTGCACTTCCTAGCCCTTCCCAAACTCCCTACAGCCCGTGAAACACCCGACCTCCTTGTTCATCACATCTTCCGTTATCTTGGAATTCCCTCGGACATTATATCTGAGCGGTGTCTGCAATTCATCTCTTAAGTCTGGATAGCCTTTTGTCAAGCCCTTGGAGGCTCAGTAAGTCTGTCTTCTGGCTTCCACCCACAGGCTAAAGGTGAAACGGAACGAGCAAACCAGGATTTGTAAGCAGCACTGTGCTGCATAACCGCCAGCAACCCGTCATCCTGGATCACTCATTTAGCTTCGGTAATGTACGCCCACAACTCCCTGGTCAGCACCGCCACCGGAATGTCTCCCTTCGAATTCTCACACGGTTACCAACCCCTCTGTTTCCAGCACATGAAGACGACATCGATGTGCCTTCAGTTCAGGCCCATCTCCGCCAGTGCGGCAATGTCTGGAAGGATGCACCCGTGGCCCTGCTCCACTCAGCCGACTGCAACCCGGAGGATTGCCGATCGCCATCAAATTTCTACACCTAATTAGCGGCCTGGGCAGAAGGTTTGTCACTATTCAAAAGACATTCCCCTCAGTGGAAAAAGCCTGCTTGCATTCACTCTATCTATACCCATCATAATTTTATATACCTCTATCAAGTCTCCCCTTATTCTTCTATGCTCAAGGGAATAAAGTCCTAATCTATTCAACTTCTCACTGTATCTCAGTTTCTCAAGTCCCAGCAACATCTTTGTAAAATTTCTCTGCACTTTTTCAATCTTATTAATATCCTTCCTGTAGTTCGGTGACCAAAAATGCACACAGATTCCAGATTCGGCCTCACCAATGCCTTATAAAACCTCACCATAACATTCCAACTCTTATACTCATTACTTTGATTTATAAAGGCCAATTTACCAAACGCTCTCTTTACTACCCTATCAACATGTAAAGGCACTTTTAGGGAATCTTGTACCTGTATTCCCAGATCCCTCTGTTCTACTGCACTCCTCAGTGCTACACCATTTACCTTGTATGTTCTCCCTTGGCTTTTCCCTCCGAAATGCAATACCTCACACTTGTCTGTATTAAACTCCATCTTCCATTTTCAGCCCATTTTTCCAACTGGTTCAGATCCCGCTGCAAGCTTTGAAAACCTTCCTCACTGTCCACTGCACCTCCGATCTTTGTATCATCAGCAAATCTCCTGATACAATTTACCACATTATCATCCAGATCATTGATATAAATGACAAATAACAATGGACCCAGCACTGAACCCTGTGGCACACCACTATCGCAGGCCTCCACTCAGAGAAGCAATCCTCCACTACCACACTCTAGTTACTCCCATTGAGCCATTGTCTAATCCAATCCACTACCTCTCCATTTATATCTAGCGACTGAATCTTCTTAAATAACCTTCCATGCGGGACCTTGTCCAAGGCCTAACTGAAGTCCATGTAGACAACGTCCTCTGCCTTCCATTCATCAACTTTCCTTGTAACCTCATCAAAAAAATCTAATCGATCTATTAAACATGACCTACCACGCACAAAGCCGTATTGACTCTCCCTAATAAATCTCTGTCTGTCTAAATACTTGTAGAGCCTATCTCTTAGTATTCCTTCCAATAATTTACCTACTACCGATGTGAAACATACTGGTCTATAATTTCCCTGGGTCAGTTTGTCTGCATGCTGTTCGATCACTCTACAGCCTCGCCCTGAGAATCCCGTCGAGTAACTCACTTAAACCTGACGTGAGATGGGTCTATGTTTGTCAAGATCAACCATCTCTGCTTTAAATTGACAAGAACATTAATTATTGTCTTTCTGAAATCTTGCTTGTGGGTGGGGACAACCCATAATGCATTGGTCAAATCCGCAGTACACTCATCTCCTCCATTCCAATAATGTGCAGTAAATCCCGCCAGACGCTGGAGACATCTCCCGCTTAAAAGCTCTTCAAGAGACTGGAACACGAACTCATTAGTGGCCACATGCTCATACAAGCTTAAAAAACGTTTTGTTTCTCCTCATAGTTTCGTGTGCTCGCAAGATAGTGAAGGTTCGGTCACACTCATCAACGGCGGGGAAAAAGCCCCTTCAGCGCATGTGCAAAGCGACAGCGGTTATATTCGAGCCAATTCCAGCCCGAAGGGAGATTGGTCAAACGCAGGCACTTGTTTTCTCAATAGTTAGTTAGTTAGTTAGTTAGTTAGTTAGTTATTTATTTATTTATTTATCTATTTATTTATTTATTCATTTATTCATTTATTCATTCATTCATTCATTCATTCATTCATTCATTCATTCATTCATTCATGCATTCATTCATTTATTTATTTATTTACTTACTTACTTACTTACTTATTTATTTATTTACTTCCAATTTAGTGTCATTTTGTATCCTTTCCCGCGATTAATGCGGAAAAAAAAACTTGTAAACACAGTCATGTTAAACCTGACCAAAAGGAGATGTGCGATGCAAATCTTTTTTTCACACTCATACTGGTGAGTGTCTGGGATGAATTTCAGGGGCGATGGTAGAGGTAGAGGCAATGGAGGAGTTTAGAATCCAAACGAATATAAGGAACATGTAGAGATGTGGACCCTGTATTGGCAGACGAGATTGGTTAAGCTCGGAATGAAATTACCAGTTCAGTTGGTTCAGAACACGCAGTGATCGGAAAGGCCTGTTCCCTTTCTGTCCCTTTCTGGTTTGGTGAGACCACAGCTGGAGAACCGAGTGAAACTCTGGTCGCCCGCCACAGAAAGGACGTAATTAACCTAGTCAGGCGCGGTAAGGATTCGGGACTTTTGTTACCGGGACGGGAGGACTCGAGTCAGGATGAGACTGGATAGTGACTGTGCTCTGATCCCAAATATGAGCGTTGTACAGCAATGGTTGTCCCCTCTGTCGCAACAAGTCCCCCTGTCACGGAACATTTGTGGGGCAATGTAAACTGAGGCAAATGACACAAGCTGTTCGTAGTTGGAAATGCTCGACGTCATTCACAAACTCTATCATGGTATTGTTGTGTTCACTTTACGAGGCTGTGCCTGGCCTAATGACGAATGTCTAGAGCGACTGGCTTTGGATTCTTTGGAATCAAAGTGAAGGTCTCCGACTTTTGTTATGAACTGAAAAGTCACAGACATGTTTTATTCGTAAAATCCTGCGAGCCTGCGTTGACTGCGTACTCATCCCAGAATTCAGACTCACCACTACAATGACACGGAGCACTATGTCCCGACTGCAAAACTACGAAAATGCATGTGAATTGTCCACCTTCCCCATCTCCAACCCCGCAGTGAAGGTGCGTAGAACATACAATCAAGACAGGTCCCTCATGAAGGAAATTAAGGACCCAGGCTGGTCAAACTCTATAACACAGCTGCCAACCCCCACTTCCCGGTATCCCGGAAACACAAACATAAACATAAACCATTTCTGTACACTTTCCACTTTGACCGCATTTCGTTCTCTCTCTCTCTCTCTCTCTCTCTCTCTCTCTCTCTCTCTCTCTCTCTCTCTCTCTCTCTCTCTCTCTCTCTCTCTCTCTCTCTCTCTCTCTCTCTCTCACACACACACACACACACACACACACACACACACACACACACACAATTTTGGATTGAGTGATTTTCCCAATCACTCCAAGCCCACAAGAGAACCACTCTCGCTTCCCAACCTCGCTCAGCCACTGTCTCCCCTTCAGAACCACGTATCTCTCTACCACGGTCACGATGCACACCTTTCCATCCTCTGCTGCTCCTAAAGTCCAAGTACTGCCGGTCCATTGAACACTTCCCCGGGAAATAACACAAGGGGAGTCAGGCGGTGAATGTGAGGATCTGGGGCCCGGACTGGAGACACTGCTGCCGCCTCCAGACTCCGCTCAGTAGGCGGCTTGAGTAATGAACTGAATCACCGAGGTGACCGGATATTTCACCGCGCTGATCACCTGCTCCCTGAATTTCGACTGAGTCACCGCGTAAATAAATGTGTTCGTGCAGCAGCTGAAATTCTTCAGCAAGGCTCCGACGTTATGAAAGATCCATTCAGAATCATTGAATGTAAATCCTATTCCTTTGATCTCATAATACATGAAATTTACAACGTTTGTCATCCACAGGAGAATGAAGCTGCCGGAGAGGGTGAAGAGTAAAACCACAGACCTCTTCCGGCTCTCCATCTCCGGGTCTCTGCTCCCCCTTGCTCTGACCCCTCAGCCCCTTACGGACTCGACTGGCCACAACAATGTGCCTGACCGTCAGAGCGTTGGAAAGCAGAATCACAGCGAATGGGATGAATGGAGTTAAAACTATGTCTAGCCAATCGTATACTACCCACCCGAGATCAGTGAATGTGTTGGCCGAGAGTTTACAGAGCCACGGTAGATTGTTGATTATCTCTCTGGGTTCCCAGAGGAAGTAGCGGGGAACGTTTTTCATAAAGGACAGCACGCCCGTTGTTGTCAGAACCACAGCCGCAGTTTTCCCGGTGCAATATTTTGTTTTCAGCTTCTGACAGCAGATGGCGACAAACCGATCAAAAGTGAAGGTGACGGTGAACCAGACAGAGCAGTATGTGGCTGTGAGTCTCAGTACCTCGATAAACCTGCATGCAGGGTAAATCCTTAGAAAATTCCACGGAAAGTAATAATCTAAGACTTGACGTCCAAGGACCTCTATGACTACCGTCAGCAGATCTCCCGCTGCCATGGCCACCAGGTAGCGAATGGTGCAGGTAGAGAGGCCGCACTTTCCACGGGACAGGATCACAATCGCCAATAAATTCACTGCAGGGAGAGAGAAGGGGACAGACACCGGGCATTATTAAACTTAATTTCATTTATGGCGGGAGAGACTCGGACAAGAGGGCACAGCCTCAGGATAGAGATTCGCCCTTTCAAAACTGAGATGCGGAGAACTTTCTTCAGCCAATGGTGGTACATATGTAGAATGTGTTGTTACATGCAGCTGGGAAAGACAGGTCCCTGGGTGTATTTAAGACAGAGATCGATAGGTTCTTTATTGGACAGGACATCAAAGGCTACGGAGAGAGGGACGGGAACTGGGGTTGAGGAGGAGAAAAAAGTATCAGTCCTGACTGAAGGGCGGAGCAGACACGATGGGACAGATGGACTACTTCTGCTCCAATGTCTTATGCTCTCATGGTATCTAAAGGGAGACAACGCACACAAATTCCCGGGGAACTCAGCAACAATCGCCACATTGGAATAGACTCAAATTATCCGGCCGAGGCCTTTCTTCAGGGCGGAAATGGGCGCCCCAGTTTACGTCTGGTCTCTGAGTGAAAGCCGGGAAAACATAGTAACCAGATGCCGAGTGGCTCCGTTAATGGATTACTTCTCCAGCGCAGCTCATTTCGACAACCCCCGTCAGTAGATCCGTGGACTCGAGTTCACGAGATCGGGCCCAATTATTGACAAACAGGAAATAAAATACGACTGTGACAGGTTCCACAGGGAGCAGTGAAACGCAGGACCTGGGGTTCAATTTGATCAGTGACACAGAGACTGATAAATTCAAAATGCAAACCCCTCCCAGTCACAAAGGCCCGGAGGGCTGCCCGTCCCCAAGTCTGGGACAACTCTGGAGACGGTACCAGTGAAAGTCTTCTCGTCTCTCCTTCCTGGAGAGCTGCCTGTCCCCAGCACTGGGACAACATGGCAAGGTTCCATTAAGAGTTCCCAGTCACATTTTCCCGGATGATTCCCGTCTCCCAACACTGGGACAACATGGACAAGGTGTCATTACAATTTCCCAATCACAACTTCCGCGATGAGTCCCGCCTCCCAACACTGCGACAACTCTGGGGAGGATGCCATTGAAAACCAGATATTAATTCCGGTCAATGACTCACAAATGGTCAACACCACAATGTATAACATTCCTAGTCTCACATTCCCGGAGAGCTGCATGTCCGCAGCATTTTGTCCACTCTGCACAAAATTCCATCAAATGGAAGAACAACGTTCGGGTCGATTCCGTGAGTTAGAGGAGAGACAGGGGTTTAGTTCCGTTTGTCATTAAATATGAAAAATAAAAATGTTGAATAGGCATTGTTGATATCACTGGCGGATATTACTGACACTAATGTCCAGCGGGAAACTTGTAAAATGACCAAAAATCGGATCACACCGGTTAACAGAATGAAGTGCCAGACACGAATAGTTGTGCTCACTCACCAGGAACTCCAATGACGACAATGGACACGCTCACTATTTTGTCCACATGTCGGTACCTTTCAAACAATGTAGACATTTTCTCTGATGAGTGATCTGTCCCCGTGTGCCACAGGCGATCCCCCGGAATGCAAAGTCAAGGCTGCACATACCTGGGGTTTTAAAAACACTTACCGACTCCACAAGGGACATGTTTCAACTGGTTTAAAAATAAACACCTTTTAATTTATTTACAATCCAATTGCGTCAGAGAAGTGCAACACCGGGTTGCGACATTATGGTTAAGTTAGTGAATTAATGTTGAAACTGCAAACAATGAAAATTGTGATGTTACTAAGAGTTACAAATTGCGAGTGGCATTCCTCCGGCAAAGGGCATATTGTTTATCAAACACCAACAGACCCGACTCCCCACCTCACGTTACTTCACCCAGTGTCAGTGCGACTCTTGTCCATCGTTTGAGCATATAAACCGAGAGTAAAGCGCCCTCTTCACTCCGATTCTCTCTCAATTGTAATCACAGCTCATCTCACTGTAACCTTATTTCCACTCCCGATGAGGAACCATCATCAGCTTTTTTGGGTGAAGTGGAGCAAATTTTGTCCTGGGTAGAAAACGTGTCCATGTTTATCATGTTTACGTTCGTTATCATTCAGAGAAATGTTGGCTCTGAGAAAATAAACTTCTGCCTTCTGTTTGACCTACATGGAACAGAGAAAGGTAAAGAACGGGAGCAGGTTCCTCGGCCCACAGTGACTGAGCCAACCATGTCGTCGTATAAAACGGAACACACGCACTGACACTCGATCGAAAACTAATCCCACTACCTTCACCCCCCCGTTCCCCACAGCACTGTATCAATCGACAAACTAACACACGGCAGTGCGCTGTCTTCACGGCCTCGTCTCCTTCCCCGAAATAATACCACTGTCCTCTGGACCGACCGCCCAGAGCCAATCCCCCAAATAACCCATCGGCAACACTCTCGCCACAGGTGCAGAGACCAAGAGAAAATTGCGGAGCGACTGGCAGGACTGCGTCGGGGAGAAAGAATGTGTAGCAGGCGAGAGGTGGCAGCGAAGTGAGTCCGGAGTGGAAACGTTAGAAGAGAGAGAGAGAGAGTGAGAGAGACAGGGAGAAACAGAGAGTGAGAAAGGGGGGGGGGGGGCGGAGTGCGGGAAGCAGAGCTGGGAGGAAGAGGGAAGAGGAGACTGGAAAAGAAAGAGAGAGGCTCGGAGCCTCGGGAGCAGGAAGGGGCTGGATGTTGCGGGGCAGTACGGTTGTAAGAGGGGGAACAGTAGAGGGGGGAATATAAGGACAGAGAGATTGATGTAGGGAGAGAGATGCGGAGGGAGAGTAAACGAAAGAGAGAGATGATGGAGTGTGAAAGACGAAAGGTGACAGAGGGAAATAAGGGGAGGGAGGGAGCAGTGGGTCAAGAGAGGGGTAACGAGATGGGAGAGAATGAACGTAGCAGATAGGTGTGTGAGCGTGAGGGAAAAAGGAGGTGAATTAAAAAGCTGGGAAGTGATAGAATAGCAACGAAGTGCCAGTAGCATGGGATAGAGAGAGGAGGGAGAAAGCATGCGGGGAAGAGGAACAGCGAGAAATGGTGCCAGGAAGAAATAGGGGCCGAGAACAGCAGGGGAGAGGTAGGAGACTAGGGGAGAGTGAAGGAGGGAGTGATGCAGTGAAAATTATGGGCGTGTAGTGGGATGGGATGTAGAGGAGGATGAAGACTGAGTGTGTGCCTTGAGAAAGGGGGGTTGGGCTGAGAGAGTTACAGGGATCTGCAGCTGTGGGGAAAGACGGGGGAGGGTGAGGAAAGAGAGGAGCAAGTGGTAGAGAACGCTACACTGTAGAGAGAATTATACACACGAGGCAAGGGAGGGGAAGGGAAGAGAGGGGGAAAGTGATATTGTTTCAATCTCTGTTTCCGATAATTTACCTCAACCTCCCGATATCGAAAGAGCGCGTAGAATTTTGACTTTGAAATCTCGGGATCCGAATAAGCCAAGGTCAGTTTGGTCTGTTTCATTCGTTTCAAAGTTGAAGACCAAATCATAAAATATGCAAGGAAACACAGAGTTTTTAAATTCAAGGTTTCCCAGGTTCATTATTATGAAGATTATCCACTGGATGTTATGGCCTTGCGGTGTAAATTCGTTCCAACCATGAAGATAGCCCATGATAAGGGATTATTCCCATCAGTTCACTATCCAGCCCGTTTAAAATTAATCTCCCAAGATTCGACTCCACTTGTTTTTAAACCCAAAGAGGCATTGGACTCTATTTTAACTCTATTTCGGTTGCAGCCGAGTTTTAGGACTAATGAATAATTGCTATTTGAGAATGAAAATAAACTTTGAAGATTTCAGTTTTTCTTAAATTGTTCCTTGATCGATGGTCCACTTTACGATGATGTGTGATGAATGGCTTTTACGAAATCTGTTTGGTCTACTGAGCGAATTAACACAGCGGGTCCATTGTTAACCGGTTAGGTTATTTGTTGCTATCCTCCTTTTATTTCATTAATTACTTGATAATTTTCATAGTTCTTAAGGATTTTGTCTTATATATGCATAGTTGAGAGAACTCAGTAGATAGAAAATTAGTTTTTATTTCTAAAAAATGTTTTTCATTGGTCGTGTAAGTTAAATGGAAATTGGCGCTGATTTTTTTCTTCATGAGAGATTACGTAGTATTCTTCTCTTTGTTTAATTTTATTGTTTTAGCGTTTTGGGAGACTGCTTCTGCATTCACCAGCTTATTTTTAAGGATTAAGTATAAACTGTTATTTCGCTCTGCAGGGCTTTCCTATTTCAGGACAGTGTGGGTTTTTTTGTAACGGGGGGAATTATGGAAAGCTTTAAAAATTAATATTATAAAATGGGCAGCTGGCGGCGTCTTTCTCTTCTTTTCCTTCTATAGGGACTGGTTTTGAGTTATAAGATTAATTGTAGGATTAATTTTAGTTTACCTTTTTATATGTTTTCCCATTACGAAGTTCGGAGCATACATGTTTTGTATATTGTTATATTTATCACAGACAGTTTTGATTAGTCCTCGCTGGTATGAGTGTGTTTATGAGTTAGATATTCCTTTTTCTCTGGTAATTAAACAGGTAAACGTTATGTTCGAACGTATGTGGTTGGAATCATCCTATAAGCACAAGAGGACTTTTAAAATCATTAATCTATTCCAACCCGATATAATTTTTGCTCAAGAAACGCCTATCAGAACGAGCGATCAGAACAGATTTTTTACATGTGGACGGGCCTTCAATTTCAAGCTACTTGTCAGAATAAAACAAAGGGAGTATCTATTTTTATTACATCTAATATTTTATTCATCCAAAAGACATTGTGTCAGATATTAATGGTAGATTTTTAATTGTTAAAGGAGCAATTTGTGAGAAAAAAAATGGTCCTGGTTAATCTATATGGACCTAATGTGGATGATCCTGTTTTTAAAAAAAGGTTTTTCCTTTCTTGCCGGATTTGACTGAACATATGTTGTTAATGTGGCGTGATTTCAACTGTTGTTTAAATCCGTTGATTGACAAGAGTCCAACCAAACTGGGGCTTCCGTTTTGTTAACTCTTTTTTAATTGATTTTGGCCTGGTTGAAATTTGGAGACATTCATATCCTAATGATAGAGATTGTTCTTTTTTTCCAAATGTTCACAAAAAATATTCTATAATCGAATATTTTATAGCTGATCCCCGATTTTTGTCCGTGTTATGAGTGATGAACAGACATGATGGACAATGGGGGTGAAGGGTAATGAGACAACGTTCCTCCAGAATGATATCACAAAACCACACGACAAAACAGACTACACCATAAAATCCACGCAACGTTTGGTAATCCCCAATCCAGAGTCCGGAGAGGATGCTGCGTATGAATAGAGCGCTGCCGTCCAGCGCGTTTCCCGGAAAGGAGCCCCAAATCGACCAGACAAAACAAGACCAGAAAGTAAATCTACAAGACCTGCACAAAACCACATAACCACAACGTATAGTTACAACAGCGCAAACAATAGCATAATTGATATATTTAAAAAAAAATACAGACAATGGGCATAGTAAATATAGCCCAAGATTTAAAAATGTTCAAAATAAATCACCACAGTTTCCACAGGTCCCCAGGGTCCCGATAGACTCGCCATCCCACGCCGGCGGCAGAAGGGAATACCCCCGCTATGGACTTACACGGCGCCGCCCGACTCAGCCTCCCAGACGCAGCACACAGCGAAAGCGACCTGAGTCCGTCGAAAGGACGCCGAGATGACCACCGTCCCCTCCGGCACAGCTTCTCCGAACACCATCCTCTGCCGAGCGTATTAAGACGGCCCCGCCAACGGCCATCGGCAACGCGACCCCGAGGACTGGGGGCCTGTTCTTCCCAGCAGAGTCCCGGACCTCACAGCAGCAGCAGCAACGAAGAAGATCTTCCTGGAATTTCCCGGTGTTTCTCCGTGCTTCCACGTCCGTTTTCTATCGAGTGTGATTGCGGACGGCACCCCACTTCACAAATAAGAGATAATCAGCTCCGGAGTGGCCGCTGCAAGCTGCGTCGCGCCGCCATCTTGGATCTACACTTGCAGTACAGTACAGTATATAAGAAGGAAAAGGAAATAAAATAAAACGTGCCAAAACTTATCAGAGTTCGGTCAATTTGGTGCACATCATTGGAGCTCAGCTATCGAACCGTTCGAACTTCCTGGCTCTCCTCCGACCTCAGCGTCTTCGCACCTGGGGCCACCCGCAGCGGTCAACCGAGCATTGCCGCGCACGTCCACCTTCCTCGGCGACTTCGTTCCCTCTCCCCGAAATAAAACCGCGAAAACCCACCTCCCAGACAACAAGACAAATGAATACAATCCCCCACTATCAGCAATTCTAAACCTAAACCAACTGCAAGAGAAAGCAATTATCATAACAAAGAAGCCATTTCAATTACATACGCAGTACATTATCCCCCCACTAACAAAAGTCCAGCCCTCATGACATCACCAGATTTCCCCGGTGCTTCCTGCAAGGCACAAGACCCAGGTGCAGTTCAGATCATACTCGGTTCTCCTGGCTCCGGGGGGTGTCTACTTTTCTGAGATCTCCGTGCCCCTCTGCCTCAGACACCAAGGGGGACTCTCCTGTCGGACCCCACCCACCCCCTCACTGGACTCCCGCTTCACTTGAGAACCCAACGCCTCGGACTCCCCATGTCTACCCGTCAGATCCTCACTCCTTCCCTCACTGGGCTCCCCCCTCACTTGAGAACACTCTGGCCCGCGGTCAGGCTCCATCCTCTCTCCCCCCAACGGGGTCCTGTATAGGCTTGGCTCAGTGACGCAGGGAAAGGACGACAGTGTAAAGTAACCAGAGTGAAGAAAGCTGGAACAACACGTTAAGAGGAAGAAAGAACGATATTTACAGAACAGAAGAAAGGATCAGGTAAGGCTATAGCGAATCACCGTGTAGACAGGAAGGAATTTAACAATGGTCTTAACAGAGTAATACGTGGATTTGAGAAATCCTTGGCGAATTGCACTGTGAAGAACAGGAGGAGAATGGGGAGATTATGGGCAGATCAGAGGTAAAAGAGGAAAACGTATTTGGTGTCGACGGAGGCGGTGCAGCTCCTCACTGAATACATTGATCAATGTGAACACAGAGTCAAAAGGCAGGTATGCTCGAACATGCCGACGCTGAGAAAGAGGATGCGCTGGAAACTTAGAAAACATTATGATACATGATTCCCGGTGCCGGAATGGATATAATCCAGGTAAATTTGGAAGGCGAGCTCAGATATTGCTGAGCTTTTGGACGGAATATGTGTGTCTTCGCTGGCCACGAAAGTAGAACTAGATGATTGGAGGGTGGGAGATGTTATTCATTTGTTGACGAAAAATAATAGGGGTACTTCTTGGAATTATAGACCAGGGAGTCTTACATCTGTAATGGGTAAACTGCTGCAGACGATTATTGAAGAAGGAATTTATGAGTATTTGGAGAAACGTAGTCTGGTTACCGAGAGAAAACATGGCATGTTGTGCTTAATGAATCAGATTGGATTATTTGAAAAAGTGAATATTAAAGAAACAGAAGAATCAGGACAGTCGATGTGGGTGCATCAATCTTGGTCAAGCGTTTGATCAGTTCCCCACAGTAGACTCATTCAGAAAGTCAGGAGGCAAGGGATCCAGGGAAACCTTGCTGCGTTGATTCAGAATTGTCTTCCTAACAGAAGGGAGAGTGAATTCTGCCTGGGAGACAAAGGGCAGCCGTGTTCCATGGAGAGTCAAAACTCCGGTACACTTCACAACTCTATTGCGAGTCTGCCAAGAACCAGCCGTCCAAAATGGCAATCCGAATTCCCAATTCAAGTACACACCAATTTATCCAAATGCCAATTTACCTGTGAATCGTGGTTTTATCGCATCGGGTGTAGATACGCTAATATTTCGATCCATTTAACCCTGAATCCACATGGCCGGTGTGGAATCCGTGTCTCCCTCTGAAATCAATAATAAATGAAACATACAAAACTACACAAACTGAAAACGCAGCGAAGGCAAAGCAATAATCAGGCTCACACTTGTCTCCCTTCAAATCCATCGCAGTCAATTGGAGAATACAGAATAACCATCCAAATTACTTCAGTGTTGTAAGGACAGAGGGATCGAACAGTATCAACGACTTTCTAGATCGGTCGGTGCTGTGAGACACTGAAATTCTAAACCAGATACACAGTCAGACAGCCATAGGAAACTACAGCACAGAAACAGGGTCTGCAGTCCGTCAGGTCACTGAGGAATTACTTAAATTGCCTACTGCCATCGATCTCACCGGGACCGTGACCATCCATATCCCTCTCATCCGTGTACTTCTCGAATCATCTCTTAAACGTTGGCATCGGAATCTCAATTACCACTTGTGCTGGCAGCACTGTCTACACTCTGTCGACCCTTTGAGTGAAGACGTTTCCTCTGATGTTTCTCTTAAACATTTCACATTTCACACTTCACCCATGATCTCTAATTGTATTCTCGCCCAACATCAGTGGAGAAAGCCCGCTTGCATTTACACTCTCTATACGCCTCATAATAATGTTGTATACCTCTATCAAATCTCCCCTCAGTCTTCTATCCGCTCGGGAATAAAGTGCTGACATATGTAATCTTTCTTTCAATTAAACAAAATCAGTCCGTTCCGGCAATAACTGTGTAATTTTTTTCTGAATTATTTTAATCATAATTTCATCTTTCTTGCACACCATATTCCAAATTAGGCCACAATAAAGCCTTAAACAACAGCAATTTTACGACCCAACTCCTATACTCAGTACTTTGGTCTTTGAAGGCAAATGTTAGAAAATCTTTTTTTTACGACCCTGTCGACCTGTGCCGCAACTTTCATTGAATTATGGACCTACATTCCCAGATTCGTTTGCCCTATCGTACTCCGCAGTACATGATTTCTCATTGTGTCAAACCAACCCTGGCTAGTCCGCCCAAAGGGCAGCATCTAACACTTGTGTGTGTTAAATCCGATCTGCCATTTTCAGCCCATTGTTCCAGCTGGTCCAAATCCTGCTTCATGCTCCTGTACTCTTCCCCGCTGTCAAATACACCCGTAATGTTGTTGACATCGGCCAATTATACACCGTTAAAGTTAACAACATTATTATCCAGATAGTTGATATAGATTACCAATAACAACGGGCACAGCGACGATCCCTGAGACACTCGACTCATGACAGGTCCCCCGTCAGAGAGACAACCATCCGTTACCACACTCTAGCTTCCCCAACGTAGCCAATGGGACTGCAATTTAATAGTTCATCATGAAAGCCAAGCGACTGAACCTTCTCGAGCATCCTCCCCTACGGAACCTTGAGAAATTCCTGGCTGAAGTCCCTGTAGACGGCATCCACTGCCTTGCCTTCAACACCACTCCTGGTAACTACCTCGGAAAGCACTGTGAGATTGGTTAGACATGACCTACTACGCACTGGCCCATCCTGACTATCGCTAATGTCCCTGTTTGTCCAGATACTTCCCTTCATACCCCATGACCAGCGTAGTCTGAACACCGAGGGCAATTCATCATTACGTAATACTTGGCGAGTTCCTTCCAAGCAAAACTATCGAGATCATCCAGCGGTCGGCACTGATTTTATGGCTTTTTTTTAAGTTCTCCTGCACATTATTATCCGACGCATTGAGAGTAGTCTGGAAAAGCAAGGCGTCAAAGCTGTAAAGAATTAGTCGACTTACTTAACTATAGGAAGAAACGCTACACTCGATCGAGCACGGAACATAGAATATTACAGCACAGTACACCAGGTTCTGATAGGCTTTCAATTAAAGTAAGTTCGATCTAACACACCCACCCCCGCACCTGAATCAGAATCAAAGGTTTCAAAGGTACATTTAAAAAATCAGAACCAGATTTACTAATACAGACATACGTCATGAAATTGTTAACTTTACGGTAACAGAACAATGAAATACCGGATAAATAAATACAGAGAAAACAAAACTGAGATAATACAGGTGGCAGCGGGGAGAAAAACTGTTCCTGAATCGCTGAGCCTGAGCTTTCAGGCTTCTGTTTCTCCTTCCCGATGGTAACACTGTGTAGAGGGCACGTCCCGTTAGTGGGCAATGTTAATGATGGACGCCACTGAGACAAGAATTATCCCTTGCAACAATGATCAATGAGATACAGAGAATCTGTATTTAGCAACAATTATCTTTTATTATTTCTACTAAAAGCACGTAGATTTACACACTATCTTCCTGTGTGCACCCTACTGGAAACCCAGACACTCCATGAACAGTCAATGAAGATAAAAGGTATTATCCGGGAAAAGAGTCTACGCTGGCAAAGCATTCCATAGAAACATAGAAAACATAGAAACTCTACAGCACAATACAGGGCCTTCGGCCAGCAAAGTTGAGCAGAACATGTCCCTACCTTAGGACTGACTAGGCTTACCTATAGCCCTCTATTTTTCTAAGCTCCATGTACCGATCCAATCGTCTCGTAAAAAGACCCAATCGAATCCGGCACCACCACTGTTGCCGGGAGCTTATTTCACGCACTCACCTCTCTCTGAGTAAAAAAAAAAACTTACCCATCCGCTGTACCGACTCCCCAGCACCTTCAACATGTGTCCTCCTGTGGCAACCATCTCAGCCCTGGGAAAAAGCCTCTGAATCTCCACACGATCAATGCCTCTCATCATTTTCCGATCCTCATATTCCCGATCTCCACGTGTCCCTGTGCTCCTACCTTTCGGCAATGGTTGGTCTCAGGCCGTTGGTGAGTTATCTCCCCTGCATATTTGAAGCTGAGGAATCTTATATTGTTCCTCATCAATTGAACCATTGGATCTCCAAACCATTGGCTCAAGGTCACCTGGCCTACTTGGGTCACCTGGTTACTGATCATTGTACAGAGCTACAACCAACGTATTGTACGTGGCTCTGCCCACCCCAGCCTTATGTATTCGTCTCTTTACACCCTGACTGGTCCAAATCAGTTACATGAGGCAACCCAGACAGAGGGTAACGGGACTACAGATTGTTTCTTTGATATGTCTGGCATTTTACATAACAAGTAACTGCTCCTCTGAGCGTTGTCTTCGGTTTATTGCTCTGATTAGATTGTCCCAGAGTCAAGAATCAGTTCAGAGTCCACGCCCTTCACATAACAAATGGCGACTTGTTTGAGAATGGTCTCAGGGTTAGCAGATCATTACCTGAAGCTCCCTGTGTCCACATTCAGTTCCTCTGATTAAATTATTCCAGTGCAAGAATAAGTTCGTAATCCACAAAATGGGGGAAACTGAGAGAGCTGGTTTGTCTGCATCCCTGTCCTTGATCAGACTGTAATTTCTTCAGGCCAACAGTGTTTTATGAACCATTCAATCTGACACGACTGTACCTTTCTCGGGTCTGCTGTCATCTGAATGCACCAGGCTGGATGATGGAGGTCTTGCAGAGATGCCGAGTGCTGTAGCGGTCGAAGGGGTTTACAGAATTGCGGTGCGATGTAGGAGTTGGAACGGTTTTGTTACGTGCCCCGTAACAGGTTAAAACAGCCAGCATAAATGGAACACACCTAGAGTCTGGTATTGCTACAAACAAAACTGTTTATTAGTATCTACGTATTATAGAAATATAAAACCAGATAAATCAAACAGGTTAGCAGAGTTAATGCATATATAAGTTTGTAAATATAAAACCCCAAACTTCTTCAAGCTTAGGTAGTAAATGATACAGGCTTGCGATGGTATAGGAATGACGTCAGTTTAGTTCGTGATTTTAAGTTGAGTAGAATTGAGGAGAGAGAGAGAGAGAGAGAGAGAGGTGATTTGTTTTCCAAGTAAGCCGATGCCGTCGATCTTTCCGTTGTCCTCCGAAGTCCTATTAACGTTACCGACTGTGACCACACAAAAGGGTACAGTCTTCAACCGGAAAAGCTATCAACCCAGTCAAGGGTTAAAAACATCGATAACATTCCACCGATCACCCCCGTACCACACTGCGAGCAAACCCCACCCTCTCGTGGGCAGTGAAAGCTCATCCAGTGTCTATTTCTTCTGTATTTCTTTCCGTGTCCTCCGTGTGTCTGTGTGTCTTTGAGAATGGAATTAAAGGCAGAGGTGACACTTTCCAGAGTCAACCGAGGCCCGCATATCAGTACGAGTTCCACAATGGAAACAGAGTGATGAGACTTTCTCCAATCACCAGAATCGGCACGGAGCTGTGCACTGCAGGAGCAGAAGGAAATGTGATTGACAGGTGAGCTTGAACACATCGATGTTCTGGACAAACATATAGTGACCGTTACTTAAGAAAACAGATTGAGGGAATTCTGCGTGTTCTCCTTGGAGCGACGGAGGATGAGAGGTGACCTGATAGAGGTGTACAGTGTGACGTCAGGCGTTCAGCGGCTTTTTCCCAGGTCTGAAATGGATGCCACAAGAGGATACAAGATTATGGTGCTTGGGAGTAGATACAGATGAAATGTCAGGGGAACGTTTTCTACGCAGAGAGTGGTGAGTGCGTGGAATGGGCTGCCAGCAACGATGGTGGAGGCGGACACGATAGCGTCTTTTAAGAGGCTTTTGGATAGGTACATGGAGCTTGGAGAAATATATGGGCTATGTCTAAACTTAGTAATTTCTAAGGTAGGGGCATGTTCGGCACAACTTTATGGGTCGAAGGGCCTATGCTGTGCTGTAGGTTTTCTATGTTTCTATGTTTGTATGAAAGACAATACACCTGAAAGCAAATCAGGAGAAAAACAGACAACCACATGGCAAATAATAGAACAGCCCGAAACCCTGCGGTGTGGTCACTGATTTAACTTGTCACTTTTGTTCAAACATAGAATGGATGGCGAAATGCTGGTAGAATTGTGGCTGGTTTGAGAATATCTTTAAAGTTAAATCGACTGCATCGCAGGGCACGGGTATGGGCTGTTCAAGTCATTCACTGGAAGAGGTCAGGGTCCTGCCAAACGGTCCATGAGTACGTTGGAAGACATTTTGCTTCAAATTGTTCACAGCCGCCGCTAATTTCCCGAGGACTCGTTCCGTTTTTGACCACAGGTCTCTGGAATATCGTTGTGGATCTTTTAAATTGTTTGGACGAATATAAATGCAGTGTTATTGTAATACATGTCAGCTGTCATTGTTTATTCCACCACTCACACCGCCCGGAATGACTGGAACAAACGAAAGAAAAGAATGAACGAATAAACCCTTTAATAAACGAGTGTTCTCCATTTCACCTGCCAGAACAAACTCCTTCCCTCAATTTCAGAAGCGAATCTGCTCCGTAAAAATGTCACAAAATAAATTGACTTCAATATGCATGCCAACTTTAAAAGCAACACACTTCAATAAAAAAAGATAAATTACAAAAAAGAAAGAAATTTAAAAAAAAAACAACACGGATATTAAAAAAATCATATTTAAATACCTGAAGCCAGGTATCATGGAAAATATCGTGGATAATTCACATTATGTTTTGTTTTAAAGTAAATAGATAGCAATATCCCTTTAGGAGCCAAATTAATGTCACTGGGACAGTCAGTAAAAATAGTTTAATGTAAGTGTTTGTGCTGTTGGTTGTCACTAATGTCCCTGACGTGACAGCCATGCAAATTGACTCAGTGGAATTGCTCTCAACTCAATAAATTTCTGTCTGCTAAACCGATCCCCAGTCCATCTTAGCAGCTGAAACATTCCGCACAACTGAACGCTTCTTCTTACGGAATATGGGATATGCGGCGATTTACTACATTGCGGGCATATTCTATCCTACACTTGTAGCGGTTGGTGTCCCCGGTAAGATGCCGGAGCTGGTCACTTTATGTATAGTGCTTTCGAAACTTTGCTGCGGTATCCGCACTCTTACTGAGCGCAGATGTTACCGTCGGCTGAAACGTGTTTCCGGAATGGAGGATTCAGGCATCTAACGGTTTTATTGCCATTTTTCATTTTTTGATCGGAGTGTTTTCCTCTTCTGTCAATTAAGTTGGTGATATCGTCACGGTTTCATAATTGCGCATCGCTAGGCTTTCTGAAGTGACGCTGCTCTCCGCTTTTCCAGACCCGAGTCTCTATCAGAGCAGACACTTCAATCATATAACTACATGCCAGCTTACTTAAATGACGGCCCAGTCTATTTTCGACACGTAGGTCTGTTCTTCTGTAAGTCAGTAAATGAGAACTCGTGCTTTCTATCTCCATGATACCACTTTGATACCGCTACAAATAATCCCGTCTGTTACTTCACATCTACTAATGGAAATGGTGTTGTTTACAGGAACGATCGACTACTCACCGGTCCGTGAGTCGTGGAACTCGGACGCCTCACTCTAAACTGTGGGAAGTCGCCAATCCACTGACACTCACATCCGTCATTGTCCTCCAGCCGGAATGCAGCGACGGAGACCGCACCCACTGGATTCCCGCTTTCCACTTCCACAGACCATACCCTGCAGGAATCGGGGGGAGTGGTCATTGATCAGTTGCAGCTAAACCATATTCTGCATAGCATCTTTATAATGGTTGTTCAGTGAGTTGTCACTGACGATATTTATTTTTTATTCAAATTTCTTGCAGTTAATTTAACGGCGATTGTGATCCTATCTCGGGGAAAATGCGGACTCTCCAAATGCATCACCCGTTACCTGGTTGGAATGGCAACAGCGGATCTGATGGTGGTTATCGTTGTTGCTTTAGTGGAACAGACCAACTATATCCACAATTATTCCAGAACCCTGCTCATCACTCCTGTATGCGCTCTGACACTTGTATTTCGGGTCATATTGATCGATTGTTCTGTTTGGTTTACGGTAAGTTTTACCTTCGATCGCTTCATCGCAATATGTTGCGGAAAGCTGCGGGAGCGATACTGCACCGAGAGAACAGCAACAGTGGTTATGGTGACCGTGGTTATAGTGAGCTGCGGAAAATCTGTCCCGTTATACTTTGTCATTGAACCTTACGCCATCATTGACAACACATCGTGGCGGTGCACCCTCACACAGGAATACGCTACTTCAGACGTGTGGAGAGGATACGAATTACTGGAGAGCATTTTAACACCATTGCTACCAATCGGATTAATCCTATTGTTTAACGGGTTCACTGTAAGACATATTGCGGCAAATATAGTCCGCAGAAAGCTTCGACACAGCGGCGACAATCAGAAAGATGCCGAAGTGGAAAACCGCAGGAAATCGATGATTTTGCTGTTTTCTATATCAGCAAATTTCATATTATTTTGGATGGCCTATTTAGTCCATTCCTTGAAATGGCAAGTGGAAAACTATTTTTACGAGAACAGATATTTGAGTTCCCCGGTATACATCCTACAGCAATTTGGGTTCATGTTGGAAATACTCAGCATGTGCACCAATACTTGTATCTATGCACTGACGCAGAGGAAATTCAGGGAAGAGTTGAGGAATGGAATAACGTATGTGTTTACATTGAATGGCTATCTGTGTAGATCACACCCGTGTTTAGTGGTAAGTAAGCGGAATTTTCAATAAAGCAGTTTTTTCAATGAACAGGTTTGGCAAAAATGTCATTAATTCAAACAATCATATGCCTGGTCATTCGGAAATTGCTGAAATGGCAAAAGATTGTTTGCTTCATACGGTTCAGGTAGGTAGCAATACAAACGCTCAATGCTGCTGGCGTGATTGTTACTCTGATTGAAGAATGTTTCAAACTATCACAGACACTCGACTGTCACAAGGGCAGGGATGGCTTCAGGACTTTCCGGGTTTTAGATGTTGAAGAATGGAAAGGCTCGGGTAACAGAGTGTAAAGGGACTGCGATGAGGAACCAGGGACAGTATCGCAGCTGCAGAAAGGGAGGACAACGTGGAGTGTTTGTTTGTTAATAGACTGGGAGGCGAACACAGAGACATGAAGGGCTCGATCACCCCATTTAGAGTATTCTGTATAGCCGCCGACCTGTTTACCACCCCCCCAAAAAAAACAAGATCTGCAAACGGGAACGGTGAGGGACCGATCGGGAAGCGGATCTTTGACCTGTGTAATGGTATTGGCACGGGTAAGTGAAACTTCCACAATATTCATTGGCACCTTCCCTGGGTAAAAGGTCTGGCATAATCTCTCAGTTATGTGCTGGAAGGATTCATGTCAATGTAAAAAGAAAAACAGTCGCGTGAACAGCCCAGACCGGATCGAATATTAGAAAAGGGAACAAATCAGGTGACAGATCTCTCCGCGGGTCAGCATGTCAGAACGACAGGGCAGAGCTCCCCTCTATTTACCTTACACGGGGATATGACCAGAAAGCATGAGATGTATTGAACAGTTTTTTTTACAACCCTGTCTAACTGTGGTGCAACACTCATTGAATTATGGACCTTCATTCCCAGATTCGTTTGTTCTATCGTACTCCCCAGTGCCCTATTTCTCATTGTGTCAGACCAACCCTGGCTGGTCCTCCCAAAGTGCAACATCTAACACTTGTCTGTGTTAAATCCGATGTTTTCTTAAGACCATTGTTCCAATTGCTCCAGATCCCGTTTCCGGTACCATGCTCTGGTACTCATCCTCGATGTCAACTATGTAGGTAATGCTGCTGTCACCGACAGTTTGCTGATCCAGTTAACGACATCATTATCGAGATCGTTAATATAGATGACAAACAACAAACAACGATGACAGCAACGATCCGTGCGGCATTCCACTCGTCACAAGTCCCCAAACAAAGAGACACCCTTTATTACCACACTCTAGTTTCCCAAAGTAGACAATGGTGAGAGCAATTTAATAGTTCATCATGAAAGCAAAGTGACTGAACCTTCTCCAGCATCCTCCCGAATGGAACCTTGAGACATTCCTTGCTGAAGTCCCTGATCGACGACATTCACTGCCTTGCCTTCTACACCATTCCTGGTAACTACCTCGTAAAGTTCAGTGAGATGAGTCAGACATACGCACAGGACTATACAGACTATTGCTAATAGTCCTGACTCTTCCAGATACTTCCCTTCATATCCCATGACCAGCGTAGTCTGAACACGGAGGGCAATTCATCAATACATAATTCTTGGCGAATCCCTTGCAAACAAAGCTATCGAGATCATCCAGCGGTCGGTACTGAAATTTATGGCCTATTGTTTTTTAAATTCTCCTGCACTTTTTTATCCGACGGTTAAGAACACTCTGGAAAAGCAAGGAGCTGTAGCTCTAAATAATTAATCGATTCACTGAACTATAGCAAGTATGGAGCTCGATGAAGCAAAGAACATAGAATATTACAGCACAGTACATGAGGTTCTGAAAGGCTTTAAACTAATGTAA